>NC_141686.1:112888896-113148896 GCF_964263255.1 Lissotriton vulgaris
TTTACTAAGCCCAGAAGTGGGAGGGCGACGAAGGTATAGTCGATTGTGGTGTTGACCGCGTTTCTGTGGAAAGTTGGGGCTTGAGGTCTGTCCCCTGGCATGCAGCCGTTTAGTGCTACCATTGAGAGACTTTCCAGTTCTCTGTGCAGATCTTTCGAGATTTTTGTTGGTTTGCCCCACTTGTAGTTGTCCTGGGAGATGATCCCCCATGCTCGATGTTTATCGTCGTCTAGGTTGCAGTCTCCTGTTACCTCCCCTAGGAACATGTTGAAGTCTCCTGTTAGGATATAATTCGAGCTTTCGTCCTGCGTTATTAACCGGGTACGTTCGAGTATCAACTGCTTTGCCCCATCCTCTTGCCCTGGGGGTGGATATAAGTGTTTACCAGAGTTATGTGTTGTTGGTTACTTTGGCCCCGCATTTCGAATTGGATTGCCATTATTTCAAGGGATGTAATGTTTTTGGTCGTGTGTTCTTTCCCTGCGGTTATGGATGCAATCGAGGCGTAGACGGTTAGTCCTCCTTTGCGGTGGCCATAGATCGATTGTCGGGCTGCAGGGAGGTGGTAGGTCTTGTAGCCTTGGAGATGTGAGGGGTCCTCCAGCCAAGTTTCCTGTAGGAGAACTAGATCAAAATTTTGAAAGTATAACAGTAGTGAGGGGTCGTTGATTTTCGCCCCGAGTCCATTGATGTTCCAAGAGCAGAGTTTTAGGTTTCTTTCCTTGTTTCCCTGTTCAAGGTTCGGTCACGGATTATCAGTTCTGAAATTTATTGTTTTGGATATCCAAGACCAGTCGGTTGAGGGATGGGTTTCCTCTAGCCTCCTACCCCTCCTAGCTGTGAGGCTTGGACCATCGGGGCCTGTGACAGAGTTGCTGCGGGCCCCCTTGAGAAATGTGTTGCTTTGATTTTGTTCGGTCGAACTACTTAATGGTCTCTTATTGGAGTCAAGTTTGTATTGGAGTAGCGGGGTCGGGTACCCGACTGGTCGATGCTGATACACTCGAATCCCCCATGCTTCTAGTTGCGCGTCTTCGCTGAGAATTCTTTCTACTAGCTCCGAACTTGCCCATTCGGTCTTGGTAACCTCTTGGTCCGAGAGATGCTTGAAGGTTTCAAATTTTACGGACAGCAGGTCGTGGGTTTTAATCCCGGCCAAGCTTCTGATTGCTTTTAGAATTTGGAGGATGTTACCACGATTTAAGATGTCCCTTCTGCCTTTGGACTTGTATTCTGGGACGAACAGAATTATTTGTGAGGTTGCTTGTTGGCCTTGATTAGCTAGGTTGCTGCTGCCTAGGGACTTGTAGCCTAGTTCTTCAGTCTGGACATTCGTTTGGATTTTTTCTGTTTTATTTTCGATTCCGTGAGTTCGCTCCCTGTTATGAGGGTGACCATCTATATTGATGATGGTGGTTCGGTTTACTTCAGTTATTTCTACTGAATTTAGTTGCGCAGTTGTGTGTTGATGTTGAGTAGTATCACATACTGGTGGGGTTTTATTCCTTTTTGTGTCGTCACTTCCGATTGTTCTAGACATTTTGCTGCAAGTCGCTTTATCCTGAGGATTTATTAGGTTTTGATTGAGGTCCTTGGGGGCATTGACTCCAACTTGTGCTTGGCTTCCTGATGTCTGGGTGGTGATTGGGCCTTGATCTGGCTGTTGATTTTTTGGCGTGCTAGATTCTTCTATCTCCTGCGGAAGGGCATTCTGGGTGTTTGGTACAATCTGAAAGTATGATTTGATAGGTGAGTTCTTGTACCTCCCTTTCCTCCTTTGTTTCCTTCGCTGCTTGGAGGATTGTCCTTTGTTCTGCTCAGCTTTGCCTTCCAAAGTTGTAGCTTCATGCGTAGTTGGGTGGCTGATTGTTGCTGCAGCTGATTCCGGATACTTTACCTCAACATTCCTTGGGGGTTTTAAAGGGAACGAGTTGGTTACTGTGTGAGAAGTTTTCGTTCCGGTTTCAGGATATTGGCCAACCTCGTAGGGGGTTTGGACCATCAGGTGTGATGCCTCTTCCTTTGGTCTTTCCCCTTGACCTTTGCTGAGGCTAAGAGAGTTACGGGTGCTGGGTGGATTGGGATCTTGAGTGACTGAATCTTGCGCCCCTTTATGTATCCTTGTTTCGGAGACGGTTTGGCTATTGGCTGCTAGTCCTCTAATGCTGATGTTCATGCTATCAAGCTCGGGCTTCGTACTAGAGCCGATGGTTTTCAGGTCAGTGAGGAGGTCACTCATCACTGTGGGTAACGTGGCAATTTTTTCCACGATTAGATGGCAGGTGCAGCTTGGTGGAAGGATAGTTGCATCCCGTTGGGCCCTTTCAATAAAGTTATTCATATCTGAAAGCTTGCTGTCAATGCTGGTAACGTGTAGCCCTAGGCAGTTGTTTCTACCTTCAGGAAAGCCCTATTGTTATACCTGAGCAACCATCCCCCCTTCTATTGATTTTTCCACCCAATTTAAAGCTGCCACTATTTATAAGATACTATCCCATGTTATGTTATGTTATGTTATGTTATGTTATGTTATGTTATGTTATGTTATGTTATGTTATATGTTGTCTTATATAGCGCACGGCTAGTCAAAAAGAGTGTCCCGGCGCTTTTATTGAGAACCTGTAGCAGAATAACACAACACAGTGATATAAAAACAGATAAGATCCCACTAAGATTAGAACCAAATCCAGTTTGGATCTCTTATGGGAAAAAGACTTAGCCCTTGACCTACCTCTTCATACCTGGGACTCTCTCTGGTCAAAAATTCACACCTCCTCTCGCTCTCCCAGCACCACACAGACTTTATACTATTTTCATAATAGATTGTTTTTTACTCTTAGCGACCTTTACAAATTTAAACTATTGATTTCTCCCAAATGCTGGTCATGTCCCAAAGAAAATGGCGATTTTCTTCACATGTTTTTCCATTGTCCTTTTGTTAAATCCTTTTGGTCTCGTATCTGGTTGAAATGAAACAATATTTTATCTTCTAATGTCCCCTTCCTATATTACACATGTTTTTTGGGGCAGTTTTTCTCCTGTTTGGGAGGCTCACAGTAGTGTTGGTAACTTTATTAACTTATTTTTAGCCATCTCACTTCCGACCATTACCACTAACTGGAAAGACACATCAAAAAATTTCGTACCAAGCCTGGTGGAATTTATTGTGTCACCATCACAGATTAGACTGAGCCTATGCTACCTCTACTGCTCTGTTGATTAAAAAAGATTTGTTATGGTTGCCACTAACTTCTTTTCCTTCCAGATTGCAAAATTGATTCCGCTTGGCATATACTATAATGTTTTTACCATGGAACGCATCTTTTTGTGAACTGATTTGGTTTGCATTACCTATTGGACTCTTCTTTTCTTCTTCTCTCTCCTCCTCCGTTCTACTTTTTTCTTTTCTCTTCTCTCTCTCCTTCTTGTTCCCTTTTCTTTTTCTTTTTTCTTCTTTTCTTCATTTATTTTCTCTTTTTCTTAAAAAAATTTTAAAATGCATTTTCTCTCTGTACAGTTTTTATTTCTCGAGGATACTGTTTTGATATTGTTTTTCATATCATGCTTTGTTTTTATCTTTATCCTCTTTCTACATGACTTTATACTGATATTTTACTTTGTTTATCACCTCAAGAAAGCATTCTTAACTCAAAAAAACTATGTTATGCATTTTGCTCTAATCCAAACTTGCACTAAGGAAAGATACATCCACACAGGTACACAAGGTTTGAAAATTAGTGTGCAATTCTGTTACATTGTAGCATCTTATAAACAGCTTAGCGCATGAAGTGGCTTTTTGAGGAGCGGTTCCCTGAAACAATGTTTTTATCTTATATGGCGTCTAGAAGGTACTGACGTTCATTTCACATCTGTACGGCTAAGTCATGGCAGTGTTTACTAACACGGTGGTACTTGGGGGTAAGGCACTGGATGCTCTTGGAGACCACAGAGAAGCACAATGAGCGTTTCTCTGACAGCAGGAGGGGAGGGGGGTCCATAAAAGGCCAGGTGGGTAAAGGACAATAGCTTTAAATGTAATAGTTGCCTGTCAGAGGTGCTTATGCCCGAGTAGCCGAGTGCTTTATAAGACACCCAATAACATAACATAACATATGCAGACTATGCAAAGCTGGTGTCACGTGGCGGGGGGGGCGGTAAAAGAGTGAGAGAAGGAAAGTGAAAGAGAGAGAGAGAGAGTGAGTGCTGTTGCCTAGCTATGCAGTGGAACTGTGAGTCTGTCATTGTTCCATACATGTGCTCCAGACATGTTGATCTTTGAAGACTGAGTCAGCTGCTGATGATGTGATTGGCCTTTGGGTGTTACCCGGCTGCTGCTGAATACAACTATTTCTTCAGTGCAGACGTCACCGCCTCTTCCATTCATTAACAACAGTGTGGCACCGGTGGGGAAGCAGAGGGCATGGAAGTTGTCTTGCAGATCGTGATAGGCATGGGCGTCCGCAAGAGGGGGGGGGCAAGCAAGGAGGGGCGCTTGTGTCCCCCCAACCCCCCCGGCCCCGGAACTCCTCTCCTTGCCCCCCTGACAGTGGTGGCTGGTGACATTTGGCATTTGGCGTAAAAGTTAGGAATACGTTTTAAGTAGCAAGCAACCACTACATTTTCGTTTTCTTTCACCTTGTCATAATTTTAAAAACTGTGCGCTCCCTTGATAGGGGATGCCATCGCACCTATTGGCATAAAATCACAATTATAATTGAAATATGTGACCAGTGTCCTGTTTGCTCTGCAGAGAGGCCAATGATTGGATGTCCATGTATTCTGAACACATTTTTGACCCACTGACAAACCCTGTGGGAATCTCTCAGTGCCTTCAACCACTGCCCCAGAGCTCTCAATCGTGTAAACAAGTGGTGCCATTCAGTTCAAAGTATGCACTGTGCAAGCATAATGTGCTACAAGAAAAAGTACAGAAACAAATTCCTGAAAGTAGCTAACATCATTTATATATTATTCTGCATATTGAATTGGCACCCATGCAAAACTGATAGTCTACCCAATCAACAAAGTTATTTGGAGACTGCTGATGCCAAAGTCAAGCTGTGGTCCAAAGTCACCCTCAGAGGCTCATGAAGATCGACATGGCCAAGTGAAGATGAATGCAAAATAATAAACTTGCCTGTCAGCCTATCACTCCAAAATCATGGTGCAAAATAATAAACTTGCCTGTCAGCCTATCACTCCAAAATCACGGTGCAAAATAATAAACTTGCCTGTCAACCTATCACTCCAAAATCACGGTGCAAAATAATAAACTTGCCGGTGCAGCACCTGTGACTAAGTATGTGGGCTCTCAGTCGCGGCTCCCGAGGAGGGGGGTGGGCGGTGGGGGGTATGGTCTCAGGGCACAGCTATTCTACGCCCGCAGAACGCCCAGAAGGGCTCCTAAAGGGCATGCGCAAACGGGTCAAAACACAAGTGCGCATGAGTGGGCACGGTGTGAAAATTCGCCCTCCGTCTTCACTCATGCGCACTTGTGTTGTGCTGCTGCCTGTTGCACCCACTGTCTGACAATCATGTCAGTCAACATGACGCCAGACCGGGTGGGTGGTTAGACGCCATCCTGACTGACATGATTGTCGGGTCTCCCTCGGGTCTTTGAACTTAAGTAAACTGAATCAGTTTACTTAAGTTTAAAGACGCCGAGGGAGCTGCATGGGCGGAGGGCTACGCCCCCACGCCCCAATGGACGCACCGCGCCTGCCCCCTGCGCACGCCCGTGTGCACAAATGCATCCAGTAGGGAGGCCTGACACCGGGGTTCGTCCTCAGGCAGGAAATAACCTTTTGTCCATAATTTAGGCATTACAGGGAACAGAGCTGTTTCCTGCAAAAGGCCTCAGCTCCCTGATGGGGCACCTCACACTCCTCTGAGCGCAAGAGCAGCCCCACCCCGCCCATTGTCATTCTGTGTGGGGCTGATGATTGCCACATACAGAATGTCAATGGGTCAGTCTGGGCTGTCACAGCATGTGGTGGCCTCCTCCATCCTCGGTCCAGAGTAGGGCATTTGGTCACACAGAAGGGCAAATAAGCCCATGCAGCTAGGTGAGAATCCAGTTAACCAAAGGAAGGCGGTGAAAGAAGTTGAAAGGAGGGGATTATAGTTTAGCAACCATGGTTGCTGCTTTTTTATTTTATGCACCTAACAACCATAGACAAAGCCAATAGTTCCAGCTTGTTATAGGTGTAACTTACTTGTTCTAAGTGTAATGTTACTTGTTGTATTATATATCTGGATGCAATGACAGAAGCAACAAAAATACCAGTCGGGCCGCACATTATATTAAGCACAGTTTTTTAGCTTATGTGTTTTAAGCCACGCATTTTATTACACCAGACACCCTTGTGGAGAGACCCCCCTAGTTTTTTCATCCCACTTAAAGCTCTGGAAACAACACCATGTCACAGTCACCCCACGTCAAGGCACTGTGCATCATGCATGACTCATGCCTTCCACTTTTTCAGATTGCCTATGTGCAGGGGCATAGGGAACCCTGCTCCAGCCCACCTCTTGCTTTAGGAACTACAGCAAGGGTGGAGTTCTTGATGGGTCTCATAATTAATGTGAAAAGGTGAGTGAGTAAGTAAGTGAAGGGATGGGTGGATGGATGGCTGGATAGATGAGTGAAATGATGGATGGATGGATGGATGGATGAGTGAAAGGGTGGATGACGGGCGAGTGAATGGGTGGATGGACTGATGAATTGATAAGTGAAAGGGTGGATTGATGAATTGATAAGTGAAAGGGTGAATGAATGGACGGATGAGTGAAAGGCTGGATGTAAAGCTCGATGAGTGAGGGAAAGGGCGGGTAGATGGACAAAAGGATGGATAGATGAGTGAAGGAGGGAAAGGGTGGATGGATGAGTGGAAGGATGGATGAATGATAGGTTCAATGGACGGATTCATGAGTGGATGAGTAGATGGATGGGTGGGTGGATGGAAGGATGGATGGCTAAGTGAAAGGGGAATTGAAAGGAAAGGGGATTGGTAAATGGATGACTGAACGAGTGAGTGGCTGGATGGATGAGTTAATGGATGGATGGGTGGAAGAGTGGATGGATGAGTGTATGGATGGATAGGGTGAAAGGATGGATGGATGATGGATGAGTAAAAGGGTGGATTGAGGGATGGATGAGTGAAATAATGGATGGAAGGAAACGTGATGTATAGGTTTGTAAATAGATGAATATGGACATGGATGCAGCCGCGGTCGGTAGTGGGAGTAGCTGCCGGGCGGTGACATCCGGAGCGTGAGGGGCAGGGTGGAGGCTATTAATCTATGGATTACGGAGCTTTACAGGTAAGTTAACATATAAATAAATAAAACGAATTTTGTTGCTTGCACTGCATCGCATTTGGGGATGCAGTGCACGCAACACATTTAAAAAAATGTATTTATATGTTTACTTACCTGTAAAGCTCTGAAATCCATAGATTACTACCACCCACCCTGCCTCTCCCCCTCCCGACGTCACCGCCCTCCGAATATGCAAATGTAGTGTAAGCTTGTAGGGGCAGACTTACAAGCCCCTTGGGTCACTTTTCCCATGCCAGTGGGGTAATTTTAGGGTTCAGGGTGGGTATGGGTTTTGGGGTGGCAGGGATCATTTTAGGGTTCAAGGTGGGTATGTGTTTTGGGGTGCCAGGGGTAATGTTAGGGTTCAGGGTAGATATGGGTTTTGGGGTGCCTGGGGTAATTTTAGGGTTCAGGGCGGGTATTTGTTTTGGAGTGCCAGTGGAAATGTTAGGGTTCAGGGTGGATATGGGTTTTGAGGTGCCTGGGGGTAATTAAAGGGTTCAGGGTGGGTATAGGGTTTGGGTTGCAAGGGGGGGGGGCATTTTAGGGTTCAGGGCGAGTATGGGTTTTGGGGTGCCAGGGGGACAATTTTAGGGGTCAGGGCGGGTATGGGTTATGGGGTGCCAAGGGGGCTAATTTTAGGGATCAGGGAATGCATGAGTGTTAAGGGGCCAGGGGGTTGTCCAGTTTCAAATGCAGAATTCACCACTTTTTTTCTCAGGTTGGCCTGAGCATTACCCGATCCTGATTGTCTGTCATTTTAGCCCTGCCCCTATTGATTAACATTAGCCGTGCCCCTTCATTTACTAGGTTAGCCTCCACCTGGAAACATTTCTGCGGATGCCCATGGTGATAGGTTTACTTATCAAAAAGTAAGTATTCTTCGTGTACTGTACCACAATGTATGACAGCTAACAGCTTTAGTTACTGGAGCACTAGAAGTGTTAAAGAAAATGCTCTTTTGCCGATTTCACTTGTACATTCTCTGTGTCCCATTTAACCAGGCCACATCCCATGTTAAGGGATCCAGACCTGGCATCTCTTAGTCTTGCTAATATGCATTTCTGGATTCTAGTGTACACCCCCAACCTTCATACCACATCCAGACCGGGTACAAGGACTATTACAAGTATTGTATTGTATTGTAATTGCATTTATATAGCGCTTACTACCCTGGGCCCTGACGAGGCATCGATGTGTGTGTATGGTAATGGACGCAACACTTTGGCCAGCTCCTACATATTTAACCAATGTGAAGGGAGTATTTAGGCAAAATCCCCAGATAAACTTGCTGCTGTTGAAGCTGCAATAGGGCTGCCCCGAATCGCCTTGCCTTAATCCCTGTAACCATGTCTTTTTATCGTTAGAATATTCTCCTTTGCTATTTCTACTCAGAGCAGCAGGGGGCGCCGCAGTCTTCCAAACCATACCGTGCTGCAGAAAGCATGTCTTGTGAGTTTTACCCGTTCAAAGAACAGCAGGTTTCCCAGGAAAGGCGTGGGCTTGGGGTGGCGGATGCCAAGTCTCTCCAGCTGTGAGAAGGGCGCGATGGAGTACCTGAAAGGAGAAAAAGCGGAATGAAATACACACCAAGGCAGCAAATGTAGCTCAGAAGCAAGCAGAGATTTGAAAGTGCATTCTATAGCGCGGCGTGCTCGTCGGGGCTGTACGTCATGCGTGGCACATTCAGTCTGGCATGCAGCTTTCTTAAACACCACTGATTTGCACTGTTTCCCTTGTAGATGCGTGTCCTCCTATTGTAACTGCACACTGCTTTCACAGCATCGACAAATCCACTGACTATTACATGTCAAGGTTGTAGTATGCGCTCTAGTCTATGAGCGTGTACGCGATGACGCGTCACGCCATAGACTGGAGCGCGAGGTGCGCGCATGCGCGGAGCAACGCGAGAGAAAGGCGCGAACGGGGAAAACGGCAGTTGGCGACCGGAGCAGGAACGAGATAGACGCTCGTCGCCCAATGTTCATGTTACTTGCTATTCTGCATAATAAAGAAGTCTACTCAGTTATAGAGGCTCTGTGCATAGTGTGGGGGAAAGGAAGGACATTACAGTGGCGACGAGGCTGGGACGAAGAACACCATTGAGCACAGTGGACAAGAGCAGGCACCCTTCAACAGCCCCACACCAGCCAGAAGGACAGAACAGCAACAGGATGAGCAGAGGGCGTGGCAGCAGCGCAACGTCACAATTATAAATGAGGATAAGCCCAAACACTCAGGTCAGTGCTGCCCCAAGGAATAGAGCCCACAGCCAGCACCCTGGCAGCCAAAGGCACTACCCCCAAGCCAGAGGAAGGGGCGCAGACGGACAACTCCACGCAGGCTATAAGGGACAATACCCCAGGTAGTCCAAGAGGGCAAAGTGACACGGCAGGGAGTGCAGGAGCATCCGGTGTACTCGCCCAACACAGTGCCCAGGCGGTAGACCCCAGAGGCGAGGCTAAGATGGCGAATCAAGCGTCGGCCCTGATGGCCCCCGTCCCATTCCTGCCCAGACCAGGGGAACCCCAGTTAAAATGGGAGGATTGGAAGGAATACTTTCAAAACTACATAGAGGCACTTGAGGATGAAAATGATGGAGAATACACCCCGGAAAGGAAAAAGAGACTGTTACTCCACAACTTAGGCCCGGAAGGGGTGAGAGTATTCAAAAACCTGGTGCCCAAGGAAAGGGACGCGACGGAGACAGACGTCTTCAAAAATGCACTAGATGACTTGGACAGCCATTACCGTCCAGCAGTTTGTGTCTCCATAGACCGTTATAACTTTCAACAGAGGAAACAAGAGGCTGGCGAATCCATTGATGACTATGTGGCAGCGCTCCGACGTCTGCCCATCACGTGCCAGTATGGTACTCTACAGGATGAGTACATAAAAGATCAGATCGTCATGCACACCACCAGCAGGGCTGTCCAAGACAAATTATGGGCGCAGAATGAGACATCACTCAAGGAAGTCGTGGCAATGGTCAAAAAGGCGGAAATGTCGAAACGTGGTGCAGATGCAGCCAAACGAGAGGGCGCACCGAGGCAGATGATCAACAAGATCGACGAGGCTTCACAGTCCAGTAGGCACAAGGGGACGTATGGAGACCAGAGGAAGGATTCGAGATGGACCGGGAAACAGACGGTCCGCCCCAGCACGGACAATAAGTTCTCGTGTTACAGATGTGGCAGCATGGCGCATTCGGCCCAGGATAAACGCTGTCCCGCGTTCCGCGCCAGATGCGCGTTTTGTGGCCTGGTCGGCCATTTTGAAAAGGTATGCCGCAAGAGGGGGAAGAAGTCCACGGTCAAGTGCGTCGATTCAGCCACTGCGGACATCAGTGAGGAAGACGACCTGGAAGATGGCGATCTGGTACTGTGCATTGAAGACCAAGTGCTGGAGGTGGCTGGGAAGCGAAGAGATAAGCCTCGCACGGACATGCTGATAGGGGGAGTGAAGGTACACGTGGCGGTCGATTCAGGATCTCCCTGGACCATCGTACAAAGATCCATATGGGAAGAAGACTTCGCTCCGGTAGTAGGGCCAGACTTATGGCCGCCGGACATCAAACCCATCTCGTACACAGAGAACGCCATTCCACTGGTGGGGTGCCGAGACTTCACATTTGAATTCAGAGGAAGGTCGGCCACATGCACCCTGTACGTGGCGGAGAAGGGCCCATCAGTGCTGGGATGGAGAGACGCAGGGGAGCTAGGAATCATACTCAACCCAGGCGGGAGAGAGCAGATACTGCTAACGGACGAGTGGCCCCTCACGAAAGAAGAAGATTGGAAATCAGCATACCCCAAGGTTTTTGATGGCACAGTCGGTAAACTGGACAAGTTCGTCCACAGAATGGTCCTCAAGGAGGGAGCAGTACCAGTGGTACACAAAGTCAGGAACATACCCATATCCACAAGCGGGGCAGTACAACAAGAACTTCTGAGGCTGGAGGAGCAAGGCATCATAGAGCCGGTGGACAGTGCGGAGTGGCTATCGCCCTTGGTGGTGGTCAAGAAACCCAATTGGAAGGTTCGTCTCTGTGTTGACCTCCGCGAGCTCAACAAAAACCTCATAGTGGAGAGATTTCCTCTTCCTAGGATCGAGGAGATGCTGGCTAGGACAAAAGGTGTGACTCACTTCTCCACCATAGATCTCACGTCAGCGTACCATCAGATTGAGCTGCATCCCTTGAGTAGGAAGTACACCGCCTTCATTACGCCCTTTGGGTGCTACCAGTTCAGGAGGATGCCCTTTGGCCTGGCATCTGCAGCGGCCGTATTTCAGAAGCTGATGCATCGGCTGTTCAAGGACATCTCGGGAGTACAGTACTTTCAGGATGACATCCTGGTGATGGGCTCCTCCAAGGAAGATCACGACAGGAAGCTACATAGAGTCCTGGGAGTGCTACAAAGCAAAGGGTTAACTGCGGAATGGAGCAAATGTAAAATCGGAACCCACTCAGTGACATACTTGGGTCACGAAATCGGCACGCTTGGTATATCACCCAAGGAACAAAATGTGAAGGCCATCAGGAATGCCAAAGCTCCCAGCACCAAGGAGGAAGTGCGGTCATTCCTCGGGATGGCCGAGTATTATAGCAAGTTTGTGAGACATTTCGCTACCAGAACATACAGGATGAGGCAACTCATCAGAGACAAGACTAAATTTGATTGAAACTCAGAAGCGCAATTGGAATTTGACACAATAAAGGACTGCATCAGCCAAGCTGTTCCACTGCAAGGGTATGTCCCCATGGGCAAGACCATAGTGACGACAGATGCAAGCGATAAGGGCTTAGGGGCGGTCTTGGCACAGGAAAGGGAAGATGGATCCACTGAAACCATCAGCTTTGCTTCACGCGCGCTGTCCCCGACGGAACAAAGGTACAGCGTTATTGAAAAAGAGATGTTGGCGGTCACTTGGGCCATGGGCAAGTTTCGGCAGTTCGTGTGGGGCACAAGATTCAAGCTTCAAACCGATAACAAACCCCTGATCAAAGTCTTAACGTCTTCGGGCCATGAGACAGCGACCCCGAGAATAGCGAAAATGACTCTGAAGCTACTTGATTACACTTATGACGTGGAGTACTTACCAGGTACGCAAAACAGGGTTGCGGATTACCTCAGCAGGGCAGCGGCGATGGAAGATGCGCCGGAGGAAGCCCCGGACAGAGAAGAGATGGTGGCCAGCATGGAGGACCATGAGACAACGATAAGCGGTCAGGAATGGGCGGCAGCTTACGAGCAGGATGCCGAGAAAGTAGAGATAAAGAGACATCTAACGTCTGGTTGGCCTGACAAAAGGAAGCTCACTGAAGGGGTAAGGAGATTCTATGAAATAAGAGAGGAGCTGTCCCTGAGTGATTCGGGGATTTTCATTTACAGAGGTGAAAGGGTTGTACCACCAGAATCATTAATACCCAGATTGTTGACACAACTGCATGAAGGACACCTGGGTATTGTAAAGACCAAGGCACGAGTCAAGCAAATGTATTGGTGGCCAGGCATGGATGTCCACATAGAAAGACAAGTGAGGGAGTGTGGGCAGTGCCAAGGAGCGGACAAGGTGCTACGACCACTCAGACCAGCCTTGGGAAAGTTTGACACACCACAAAGCCCTTGGGAGAACGTGGCCATCGACATACTAGGGCCAGTCCTGGACAGCAGAGGTGTGAACAAGTATTTGTGTGTGGTGATAGATAAGTATTCCAAATGGCCTGAAGTGGACATACAAGAGTCCATGGACACGGACACGATACTGAAATTCCTGACATCTTTGTTCCTAAGAGAAGGTATACCCAAATGTATCCTCAGTGACAACGGACCGCAGTTTGTCTCGGACAAATGGACTAAGTTTATGAGGAGGAACGGGATTGAGTCAAAACACACGGCAGTTTATCACCCAGCATGCAATGGCCAAGTGGAGCGGTTCAACCGCGTGCTGATGGGCTCCATACAGGCAGCCATCACGCAGGGAAAGGACTGGGAGATCGAGGTGATGAGTATGCTGTGGGCCTACAGGATCACCCCCACGGTGGTGGGGTACAGTCCATTTCAAGTGCTAAGAGGACGACATCCGTTCACCCGGGACAACGTAGTGTGGAGGGAGAAGACCATCACCAGCAAATGGTCCCCCGCGGTGGTCCAGCACAAATTGGAGAAGGCCCAGAGGATTTATGCTGCACACTACGACAAACGTCGCAATGCGAAGGGAACAGAGCTGGAGGAAGGAGAATGGGTCAGGGTCAAACTCCCTACCTTACAAAAGAAAGGTGAAAGCAAGTACAGCCAGCCCTTACAGGTCAAAGAAGTGCGAGGCAGGGCGGCTCTCTTGAGCGACGGCAAGGTGTGGTCCCAAGACCGCATGGCCAGAGTCAATAAGATAGTAGTGTGGCCCAAGTCCGAGGAGGAAGAGATACAGGTGGACTCCCAAGAAGCCAGACCTCAAACGGGGCACAACGCTGGAGGCCTGTCGGATGGAAGTGGAGAGAACAGAGAAGCGGACAATCCCAACACAGAGCTTACAGACAGAGACTATACACAGGCCGGTGTAGTACCGAGTGAAGATCAGAGAGATGGAGAGAGAGCACGAGGAGAGCGAGAGGTGGAAGAGAACATGCCGGTAAGACACACCCGCAGTGGCAGGGCGGTCACTGTGCCCTCTCGATATAGAGACTTTGATATGAGTGGACAATAGTCATAAGCATGGCCGTCTCCGGGCGCCTCCCAGAGACATAGATTGGGGACTTTGGACACATTCATAGTTGGGGAAATATGTTTGCTGTTTATATAAAAAAAGGGGAGATATGTAGTATGCGCTCTAGTCTATGAGCGTGTACGCGATGACGCGTCACGCCATAGACTGGAGCGCGAGGTGCGCGCATGCGCGGAGCAACGCGAGAGAAAGGCGCGAACGGGGAAAACGGCAGTTGGCGACCGGAGCAGGAACGAGATAGACGCTCGGCGCCCAATGTTCATGTTACTTGCTATTCTGCATAATAAAGAAGTCTACACAGTTATAGAGGCTCTGTGCATAGTGTGGGGGAAAGGAAGGACATTACAAACGTGGCGTACACCACGGCTGCTCAGTCTTAGATTCACCTCAGGACCATATTGAAATGTTGTCTTTTGTTTTACCTCCTGAATTCCACTCATTGCATAAAAGCACACGCTTTGGAGCGCTACGGCTTTTTTAAGGAAAGGGCCATCTGCGTAAGGGCCTCTTAACTGCATTATAGGCCCCCGGCCAAAGCAGTGCACTGGGACCTTCCTACACAACCACTCTCAGAAATAAAATGTTAAACGGAAAATGTGTGTGAAATTCTGGTCTGCATAGGGCCCCTGTACTCGTGGGCCACCCGGGCAACTGTCCAGCATGCCCATGCGTCAAGAGGGCACTGATCTGCTGCACTTGCTCAGTTGATGTTTGAGGCAGAAGGTGTACTTAGCATGACACTTCTCCTGGGGGCCCATAAATCGGCACCCTGGGCTAAGCATAGGAACACATGTCTAAATCCTTTGAATGTAAATTAGGCCTTACATTTTGTTTTGAGCTTCTAAAGTGTTTGAAAAATAAATAATGCCATTTATAAAGTTTGAAAACACTGAATTCAGTGTAGTTTTGAGTTGCCTTAGGATCTGTTTGCTTCTTCTACCGCATTTTGTTTCCTTTGTTTTTATTAACAATGCATTACAGACAACCATTGGCAAAGCCAACAGTTCAGCACTCACATTATAAAAGCATGACCTCTTGGCTTTGCCAATGCTTGTTTTTAAGTAGCACTTCATAGAGTACTTCTAGATGTGGTAGATGATTGTTACCCAAAGTAATTGTACTCAATTTACAGACCTCAGAAGAATGGAAAAGTATCAGTTTTACCCGGGTTTAACTTATGGGCTAGACCGAACAGGAAATGGAAAAGATGGACTCTGGGAACCCCCAGTCAGGGGCGGGGGTGGCCAGGGACATTAATAGTAGCACCTATAGTTAGCCAAGATATGTAAACAATATATTTTATCTTTCAAACTCTTCCCCAACAGGAAAATTAAAACAAGGAAAAAAGTTAAGAAAGCTGTTCTAGCTAGCTTAGTATATATTTTTTACAAACAGATGAATTTTAGGATGGCCTAGAGTAGTGATAACATCTTCCTGCATGACATTCAAAAACACATAGTTCCCTTTTAAAAAAAACCCTCACTCAAAACCTTTATTTTCAAGGGCTCCTTGCTTGAAGGATCCAATGATCCTGTTTGAAATGTTTCAGGAAGTGTCCTTCCAAAATAGTCATCCAGTCCAGCACATCTCCTTGAGCATTTCAATTTGCTTCAGCATTTAATTGTCAGAAAACTCCCGCATCACAATTTTAATAGGTTAAGATCTGTGCTCATGTCTAGTGTGAGCCTCAATCCTTGGACTGCGGTCAGAGTTTGGTTTTCCCCGTTAATCTGACATGGCGCAGTGAAACTGCTGTAAATCAAGAGTGGAGGGAGGGATTCTCGTTGCATGGCTAGCTTCTTATATTTTACTCGGCCTCAATTAGAATCTGCATTAACAAGCTATACATGCATACTATAGACGAGGATGCTCTGCACACCTCTCTGCATATGTTTGTTTAATTTAAACTCAATAATAATGTTGTTAACAGGAAAATCCCATCATCAGGAACACTGGGCATAGAAAGAAAGCGGCCATCTTGGAGTGGGTCAACTTCCCACTTAATACAAAGTAGGGCCTGGACAAATGAATACAAGGAAATGAACTTTTCCAAAACAGCCATAAAGATGATTTAACTTTTAATAGTTCCAGGTTAAAGTAAATTACCAAAGACCCCTCCCACCCCAAATATGCTCTTATTGAACGTCTGCAAATAAATGTTTCATTCTGTATTCTGAACCGCGCATAGTAAGATGGAAAGCAATGTTTTAGAGATCAAGCTTGCTCCCATAGACTGAAGGATGGCTGGATCTGATTTGTGTTGCACCCCTGGTGTGGCGCTGCCTTGACAGACAGGTGGGAATGAGGGTTCATGAGGGGAAGGGCCGTTGGGCCTGCTGTGGCCCTTTGCAATAGGAGATAACTGGCTGGAGCTGGACCTGCCTGGCCCTAAAAAGAGCTCATCTTGCACATTTCCTGCTGTGCGCTCAGCCCCTTCCACTCTCCTCGGCCCTGGGAGTAGTAAATGAGCTCCCTACACTGATAACTGAACTTTTATATCTCATGCAAAGAGAAGGGACAGAAAGATTTCAGAGGCCCAATTTTACCCATCACATCCTACCCAAAGACCTTCGAAGCAACCCCTCCTACCCTAGATTAAAAAAAGACCTGAAAATTCATCTACTCGCCACATTCTGGGTTAACTAAATCCCTGATCTCCTTCCTGAAAACCTCTCCTCCTCCCCCCTAGACTTCTCCCCTTTCCCTCTTTCCACCCCTCCCATTTTTCGTTTTTCTCACCTCCCTTCCCCCTCCCTTTACCTCCCACTACCTACTATTGTCCTTTGAACCCTCCCTGACATTCTATAAACTTTCCTACCTACAACCACACTCAGGTTCCTGCAACCTGCTATTCTTTCCCTACCTATTTGTGCCTTTAATCATTTTTGTTTTGCCTATCTTATTACCTGTATTTTGTATTGATTCTAACATCTGTATAACTCGTATGTGATCAATTTACTATAATTATTTGTTATTGCGTAATGCCATTGCTGATGTAAAGCGTTCTGATACCCCCGGGTGGAGCTAGCGCTATATAAAACCTTCAAAATAAATAAAATAAATAAAAAAATCCTCAAAGGGATAAGTTATGACACAGAGTTAAGAGAGGTGATGTGGGAAATAAAGTCTAACGTAGAAAAAGCCCCCACTAAAGGGACTTCCACTCAAGTGATTTACCACCAGTAGGGAAAAAGCAAAAACAGCTATATAAAACATGTCAACATCACAAAATAAATAGATGGACGGAGTATTGAAACCTTTCAAATACTCCCCCCAGTCATAGGTTTGGATTTAGTCCATTGTCATTTTGCTTGCCACGTCACCCAAGGTTCGACTCGCAATAAGCAAATCAGTTTTGACCCTGCTCCTCATGGTAACAGTCCAGCCCAAACTGCAAGGCCAGGTTCTCCCTGGACCAGAAACAAGCATCCTGGGACCGGTTTCGGGGTATCACTCCTCAATCCAGAATGTTAGTTTTAGGTCCAGGAATGACATGGCCTGGTAGTTCGGGTGGACTGTTCCCATGAGGAGCAGGGTCAAGACTGATTTGAATATGGCTGGATTCAAACTGGGGTGGCATAGTGATCAAAAGAAGGATGGATTCAACCCAGATCTCCTGACTGTGGGGTGAGTGGTTGAAAAGTTTCAGCACTCTGTCCATCATCTTGTTGTGTATGCTATGTTTGTCCTAAGTGAGCAAGGGCATGCCCAGACGTGGGTCCCTTGCTCGTTGTGCAACTGCATTCAAGCTAGCCTGGCTGATGAGGGGTATTACCCTGAAATCAGTCCTAGGATGCTTGTTTCCAGGTTCCGGTCCAGGGAGGACCTGGATTGGCAGTTTGGGCTGAAGTGTTCCCATGAGCATCAGGGCAAGACTGATTTGCATATGGCTCGGGGATCATCTTGTGTTTGCTATATCAAACATGACAAAAGATCAGATTCAGGTTGAATTTTTTAAAGTACCTTTTCTCTCCTGAAATTGTTCCCATTTCAAAACAAGTCAATGGGGAAAATGAATACCCTATATTTTTTTTAAACTTCTCTCTGCTTTCCAAATGTTGGCATGCATGGTATACTGAATATTGAGTCAAGAGCACTAGAAGTGAGGATACAAAGCATTTCCTAGAAAAAGTGCTTTTGATACTGAATGCTTAAATAACCTTAAGAAATAATTGAATTGTCCTAAGTATAAATCAAACCTACAACAGTGGGCAGCGTTCTTATAATGTTATCAAGAAGACATGAAACGTAGACAGGAACCTCAGGTACGAGTCTGAAAGAAACCTCTGAGAAACAAACACCTGCGTATCCACAAGGGTTAACCCTTCCCATCCCTCTGCACTGCCTCTTTCTTACATGTTTCCCCAAATTACTTGAGAACTTGATAAAGTGAGAGAAGGAAAGATGGAATATTTGTTAGATGTTCTGAGTTTCCCTGTGACAGCAGGAGATGTGGGGGTGCACCTCGTGACATGCGGAGGACACAGCAGCACCAATAATGGCCCGGCAGGTGGGGCGCAAGCAAAACCAGGGCATGCAGTGCCTGTAGCAAGTGAAAAAAGTGTGGCTGGTGCGAGGACGAATAGTTGACACAATGAAGCCTCCACTTACCATCCCGATGCGGTATCGCTCTGCATACCACCCACCCAATGCAGCGCATCCGAGTAGTCAGACTCGCAGCACAATTGTCTCCAGTTGTAGCCTAAGGAAGGCCACAGGGTGGAAGATGAAGGAAACCGAGAAAGTGTACAGAACCGAATAGACCAATGATCCTCCTAGGGTAGCGAGGAAGACCGCGACATCTCCACTGATATGCCCACATCCAACATGATGCCTTTTCGCCCCTGAAAGCATACCCAGGAACAATTTCCAGGAATATGAGCTAATCCTTGTAAGTTTTGTGAAGAATTGCACACTGCATTTGAATGTTATGAACCTAACTGGACTGATATGAACTGGTACGTACCAGGATGGCATGTATAGTGAGATATTGGTTATTAGACAAATCCAACTGGCCACGACCAGCACCCAGAGGGAGAGGTGTGGCGCCGCGGCCAGGGCGACTGGTGCTGGAATCTGGCGATCATGGTTCGATCGCAGGCGGCAGATTAGCCCAGCACCATGGGACTCTGGGCAATAGCTTGCTTAATCTTCCCGACGGCCCCCAGCGCCTAGAGACCCTCACGGGTGATTGTTCGCACTTTACAAATGTGGATTAATATTAATGTAGCTGCTCTTGTTGCCCCAATAGTGTTATTGAGATATGTTGACTGGCCCAAGGTTAATTACTGCAAACAAAACAAAGGTGAAATTCAGGCTGATTATCTTGACCATATAAAAGCTGATGTTGGTGGATGTTCTGGTATTGCTAATGCTACTGAAGGTGCCGTCTTTCTGGATTGATTTCTGTTGCAAATGATTGTGTTGATGTACAGGAAAGAAAGAAGGAATCCAATGAACCCAAATCCTTCCATAAAATGGTCAGTGGAAGTGGAGGGATGCATTCAGGGCACATAATATCATTTTTGAACTGCTTTAGTCATAGGATACATTAGTGAGCTCAAATACGAATTCTTCACTCTGTTGCACTTGGAGAACACACTGTACACTTGAAGATTGTTTTCTGCACATTTTTTTTAGCAAGAAAATGTATCCACAGGCTTGAAAGTATTGTTTAGTAAGACGTTGATGTGTTACGAAACAGATTTTAATGCTGCTGGGAATTTTTTTAATTTATGTATTGTCAAGTGTATGGATGTACAACAATATTGCATAGATATTTAATGAGCTTTGGAATTAGAAATGATTACGGTACTGCTGATTATACAGTGTCATGATTGTGCTATAGGTGTGTGAGCCTGTGAACGTCAATGAATGTTGATGTATTTCTTTTATGTCTACATATAGCTTTAATAACGCGATGATGTGTATATGTTGTATTCTTTGCAAATGGCTTCTTACCTTGAACAATGTTGTCTGCACCCAAAATGCATAGGTGCTTTTGCCTCATTTAAAGCATTGTTTGATATCTGAACTAGGTGAGTGCACCCTTTTCCTGCCTGGAACATTCGTTTTGTGAATGAATAGTCAAGCAGGAGGGAGACTCGCGACAGACCACGCCTTCCTTGGTCAGGAAGCTTGGCGTGTGTGTGATCCATCAGAGTGGTTTTGGCGTGTGTGTGCGTCTGAGTTTGTATGTTGTAAAAAATATTTCACAGTTCCCTGTCAAATACGATTTTCCTCATCATAATGATAGCGGCAGCTGGCGACTTTCCAAAATGGTGAACACATACAACAGTTTTACGCACAACGGTATGCTTACATTTGTATTGCAGAGGTGATCGGGACACATTCTTTTTGAAGGTACATTCTATTGAAATAGAATGAGCCCCTATCACCTCTGCAATACAAATGTAATATTGCATACTGCTATAAAGTAAATAAACATATTCTTACGTTTAGTAAATGTGATCCTCCCCACTTGCGCAGCCTGGAAAAGATGTGCATGCTGGGAAATGGCACCCGAACCAATCAAAGCACTGCTGTCATGCTGCTTTTAATATACCCAACAACACAAAAGCAGTGCCAGGATTGGCCGGGTCAGAGAGGCACAACGCTCCATCGGAAACCGATGGGGCTGTGTCTCTGCTCTTCCAACTTCCAACAGTTTAATTAATGAAGCTTGAACGGCGCATGTCAGATTGTTCAAATGAAAAACGCCATCCAATCTTACATGCGCAGTTCACTCAACACAGACTCACATTCAATCCTCGTCAGAAGAGAGACATCTCCTCAGTCCCGCCCCCACCCTAAAGGAATGAACAAATGGGTGTACGGAGTCTGTCCGGGGTGTAGTGGCTCGCAGTAGGGGTTCAACGTCCCCACACTTTAACGGATGAGCCACTCCTGCATATTGACAGCCCACACACCATACTTCTGAGCTTTACCATTCTCAAGGTTATTAAGGATATACGGCTTGTAAGGCCAAATTATGTGGCAAGGTACACTATATTATGTGACAAAAAAACACAAATTATGCAGGATATTCTCAGGCAGTATTATTTGTATCACTTTGAGCTAGAAATAACAGTCTATGTGAAATCTACAAATTAAGGCAAATCCATAACTGTGCAGTAAATGCTGCAGTCACAGAACCACATCAGTCGACTGGCCGTCACTATTGTCCACTTTAAAAAAATATATATATTTGTGAAAACTAAAAAAAGTCTTTAACATTCTAATTCCAATCAGTTCCCATTGATAGCTGTACTTTGAAGCAAGCCGTTTTTCAAGGAAACTATGCTGAAATAAATATAAAGAAAATACATAATGGGTAAAATGTGTAATATGGCCTTATCTTTCCATTTTGGTGTTCTGGTGACTTTTTCAAACTACTCGTCCATCAGAGTCATTGTTTACGATGTCATCAGAAGCGCTCAATGGGAATATTGGAACATAACACTCGGTTACCCGTTATGTAGAATCTCTAAATATATATATTTTTCATAAAAATAAACCTCCCTTTCCACTGGTAGGCATTCTATAAAATTCTCAGAGGGCTTAGGCGGCCTCACCATTAGTAGGCGGAGTCAGAAAACCCCGCTTGTCCAGAAAATGTCTTTTTTTTTTTTTATTATCCTCATTTGCGTTCATGGCTCCAATCTATCAAAACTAAAAACCGCCACAGAGCAATAGAAAAAGTTAGGTTGTGTTTTGGTGCTATCTCAGCGTATAGCTGGCGGGAGATTTATTGAGGAGGGGGTGGAGACCAATTCCCAACAGCACATCAACACAGGCCACACAAGATCTTGCTTAGGGCTGTAATCTAGTAGATAGTGCCCGAGTTACCGAAGCCCCTGTAACGCCATGACACTTTGTCATGAAAGCAAGGGTAGGCAATGCGCACATTAATCATAGGACCTGTGGAGAAAAAAAAAAACCCAGGTTGATCGCTACTACCCTAGCATAGTCCAGAAAGCTCTTCTACTAGGATTTCCTACCCTGGCCAGGTCGAGTTTGGAAATTTGAAGAAGCGATGACCGCCATTCGTGCACTGTAGGTGGTTGGGCACCTTTCCAATGTCTACATATCTCCCTACGTGTCGCCAGGATGGCATAAAATAGCAGATTAGTAGCGGCATTGCGGGCTTTACTTCTCAGGCCAAAGATGACAAGGACAAGGTCTATGGAGATGTGTTCATCCAAGGACTGGGATAGCTTATTGCCGATAGCGTCCCAAAATTCGGATAGGTTTGGACATTCGTAAAACATGTGGATGTCAGATGCTGCGATGAACCCACATCTTGGGAATAGGACCGGGCCCGTTAAAGAAAACTTTGTCAGCCTCTGTGGGGAATAGTATGCCCTATGTATTGTAAAAAGGTGGTTCCTGCGGAGCCACGCAGGTTTAACTAGGTCCCAAAGTACTGCGCAAGAGGCGGTCCAAAGCTCATCCACGTCTATACCTGGCATCGAATCAGCCCATAGTGATGTCGGCAAATCAAAGTTGCTATCCATTTCATCGATAATCTTATTATACCAACGTGATATTTCTTTCTTTGCCACGGGGCTATCTAAAAGGCAAGTCACAAAATCGCTATTACCGCCTATAGGTAGACTACTAATCCGGGTTGGCTGTTCTTTATATGTCTGAGTCCAACTAGAAATTTGGATGTATTTAAATCTCGACAGACTTGGCCCGACTTTGTTGATTAAGTAGTCCCATGGAAGCAAAGACCCATCCATAAACAGATCTTCCCAAATGCTGATACCAGCTTCTCTTAGTGGATTAGTGAGTGCATCTATTGTCCATGGAGGGGGAGCGGGTAAGTTCCATATTGGAGCCCTCCCTGAATATTAGCCCAGTTTGATCGCTTGCCTGACTTTGTACCAAGTAGATGCAATACCCTGTAAAACTTTCAATTTTATATTTTTAAAGAATTTGGGGTCTCCAAATTTAAACAAAAAACTACCCTGGCCTACTCCTTCACAGTCCAATAGTGTAGAAAACAAACGGCCCATCCCTGTCACTGTAGGAGTTTTAAGCAGCATACGTGTATGCGAGAGCTGGAACGCCCTTGCGTAGACCTGAAGATCTGGTCCAGCCAGCCCTCCCTTCTCCCTGCGACGTCTAATTTTTTTCCAAGAGATTCTAGGGCTCTTGCTATTCCAAATAAAACTAGTTATAGCGCTCTGTAGCTTTGATATTAACTTAGAATCAAAAAAGAGTGGAATTGAATTAAACAAAAAAGAAATCTTCGGCAAGATACTCATCTTCACCAAGTTAACCTTGCCTAACACAGTGAGCGGGAGATGTGACCAGTCTCTCATAAGTTTTCGGCACTCTGCTGCTGTTTTGGTAAAGTTTAATGAAGCAATCAAGTTGATATCTTTAACTATGTTTATCCCCAGATAACGTATTTGAGTTTTAGATGTTTCATTATTATCTGTTGTATTGATATTCCAGGACATTGACTCTGTCTTTGAGGCATTAATCTCATACCCTGAGACTTTCCCAAACTTGAGAGCCAGATCGATTGTCTCTGGATATGCTTCATCAAAGTTTGTAGTGAAAATCATGATATCATCAGCATAAAGTGCCACCTTTTTATCCCAGCCACCAAAAGTAAAAGGTTTAATGAGTGTATTATCTCTTAAGGTTTGGGCAAAGGGTTCGATGTATACATCGAAAAGGAGGGGAGATAGGGGACACCCCTGCCTGGTTCCTCTAGTAACCCTGAATGGCTCCGTTAGACCCCCGTTTATCAGAAGTGAAGCAGAAGGGCTTCGATATAGCAGGTTTATCGCTCTTCGGAATCTAGCCCCAACATTGAACTTTCTCAAGGCCTCCGACAGGTATAACCAATTCACCCTGTCGAAGGCCTTGGTAGCATCCAACGTGAGGACAGACAGAGGTGTAGCCTCTTTTATAGCTATATCTATGGAACCTAGTAGTTCATAAGTAAGCTCGCATAGTTGTCTCCCTTTTATAAATCCTTTTTGATTGGGATAAATAATATCAGCCGCTACCCGGCCCAGGCGATTGGCCAATATTGTGGCAAAGATTTTGTAATCGGCGTTTAAGATGGAGATAGGCCGATATGAACCACAATCCGAAGGGGGTTTTCCAGGCTTCAAAATAAGGGTTATAGAGGCATTATCCCAGGATTCAGGTGGTAATGCGCCATCTCTCAGGATTTGATTAAATAAGGTTACTAAGATTGGAGACACCTCTGAAATGAATTTTTTATATATTTCACATGGTAGACCATCAGTGCCTGCCGCCTTTCCCCCCTTTGCTCCCCTTATAGCCTCCTCTACCTCAGCAATGCTTATTACCTCTTCCAAGGAGCAGCTCTGTTCTGATGTTAAAGATGGTAGGGAGATACCCTCTAACCAACTCGAGATGTTGTTTTGGGTAACATCAAGGTCTTCTTGGTATATAGATTGAAAGAAGGCTCTAAAAGTTTCTCTAATTTCTACGTGACTGGTAGAGGTACCCTTCTCTGATGTAACGGAGGCAATGTTGTTTCGGGCCCGTTCTGATTTTGTTTTCCAGGCCAGTAATTTCCCTGCCCCTTCCCCATATTGGAAATGAGAAAGTTTGCTTGCCTCCCATTTCTGCAAGACACGTTTCTCTAGGATTGCTGATAAGGTGTTCTTTAATCTATCCAACTCGGCAAGATTTGAAGATAGGTCATGGTTGTCTATTAACCCATCTCTGTCGATGTCAGTCTGAACAGCCAAAATGCTATCCTCTATATAGGTTACTTCCTCTATATACTGTTTTCTTCTATAGGCTACCTTGTTCTTTACGATGCCTCTTAATGTACATTTGAATGCGTCCCATACAGTTCCTGCTGAGGCTGTACCAGTGTTAGTGATGAAGAAGTAACGCGCTTCTGATTGTAAAAATTCTATATCTTCTGTCAATGTAAGTAGTGATCTATCAAAGGACCACAATTTTGTAGGAGGCACAGCGCCCAGTTTTAATTCAAGCTTCATTGCTGAATGATCGGAGAGGTGTATTGGGATATAGTGTATTGAGGTGATGTCATCAACCAGAGCTCTGCTAGTAAGGATAAAATCTATTCTAGATTTATGTCTATACTTAAAGTTCCTAAATGAGAAGTCTTGCCTCTGGCCCTCTCTAAACCTCCAGATATCTATATATCCATACTGGTTCATTAGACCTATAAGACAATTTCTGGATTTAGAGGTATTTTTCTGTCTACTGTTAGGGGATTAATCCAGAAGTGGGTTCTGAGTTATGTTGAAATCTCCAGCTATGATCACCGGGTCTGGGAATCTCAACAGGTGTTTGAATGGGGATTCCAATGCTGACGGATCATCGATATTTGGACCATAATAACCCACTAGTGTTAACTTCATTCCTCCTAACTCTATTGCTACAATGGCCCATCTCCCTCCAGAGTCTACTTTCTGCTGTGTTATTTTAAACCTAACGGATTTCTTGAAGAGAATAGAAACCCCCCGTGTATTAGATGTTTGTGATGTTGAGATCGAGGATTCTATCCATCTATTCCTTTTAACTAACTCAAGCATTTCGCTTTCGATTAAATGTGTCTCCTGGAGGATAACTATCCCCGCATCGGCATCTCGAAGATATTGCATGATTTTATTAGCACGAGGCCTGGTGCGGAGACCGTTAACATTCCAGGATAATACTTTGAGTCTACTCATTGTGCTGAGAATGTGTGTGACTTTGTGAGACTAAAAATTTAAATGAATTCATGTTGTTTTGCTTTCGTTGAGTATAAAAACTTATATTCAAGAAATTGCTACGGTAGAAAGATTGGAGCTCATTCAATTGTGTGTATTTTTTCCTAACTGCCTTGTGCCCCACCACCCCCCGAACCCTCCCAACCACCCCCCCCCCCCCTGGGAAAACCCTGTACTCACTAACCGGAAGTTTCCGGAAGTAAGTGCCCCTAGCTCTTCCCCGTCTCCACCTCATGTGCCTCTTATCTTTATACGATACCTCGCCTTTCAAATATTAGTGCTTATTTTTGTGAGTATGTGTTTATTTGAGAGTATTCATATATTTTGTGGTTTTTTTCTTTTTTTCCCTCTTTTTCCCCTTTTTCCCTTTTCTCTTCCTTTTTTTCTTCATTTTTTCCTTTCTTTTCATTATTTCCCCCTTATTTTTTTTTTTTTTCCAGAGTTTCCAAGTCCTTGATTTATCTTCCCTCATTTGTTGATAGAGGTATTGATATTGGTCAGTTAAAGAGCTAGAACAGTTGAACGTAATTTACTAACTAAGCTCTATTCCCGCTGTTTCCTGCTTCCTAAAGACAATAAAAGTTCATCTGCGGCCTGCACTGATCTAATGCTGTGCATTTTGTTATCTAACATTATCTTGAGGGATGCAGGGAAACCCATCTGTATGGTAGCACCTAATTTACAAAAGGCATCCATTCTTCGGCCCAGCTCCCACTGTTTATCTAGGGTGAACCTGGACAAATCTGAGCGAATCTGAAAGTTAAAGCCTTTAAATGTTAGTGTCTTTTGCTTAAGTGCTAAGTTTAGGATATGCTCCTTCAAGGAGTAGGTATGAAAATTTACAAGGATTTTCCTGGGTTTAGTCCGCTGTGGGTTACGTCTAAAAGGATCTCTGTGTATGCGTTGAATATCTGTAGCTAGCTCCTCATTAGGGTGCGGGAGATTTAGAGATTCTTTTAGTAAGGTGATTATATAACTCTTGATGTCCGCACCTTCGCTGCCTTCAGGAACATTCAAGATGCGTATATTGCTACGCCTTGCATTGTTTTCTAAAACCTCCATTCTCTCCGATAAGGCCTGGTCTTCCTTTTTTAATCTCAAGATATCATCCTGGGTTCCCATGGCCCTCATCGATATTTGTCCCACCGTTTCCTCCAATGCTTGGGTTCTCACCGACAGGCTACCTATTCTCTCATCAAGAGACTCGCAGAATCTCCTTATTTCCCTCTGGTTAGAGGCTGACTCAGCAAAACCTTGCTTTATTTCTGCAGATAGTGCTGCAAACATATGTTGTAGCGAGGCTACTGAGATGGTTACTGGGCTAGGACCTGCAGCGCCATTTATTTCTTGGCAGGGGACACGATCGTCATCCCCAAAATTTGGGGCTGGATCAGTGATCAAAGGGGAATCAGAAAATATCTTAGTTAGAAAGTTGTCTTCTATGTTGACTGCATTATCAGAGATGGTTACACTGAGTGGGTTACTGCAGCAGTCTGCTGGAACTGGGGGTAGCACTGTTTTCTCAACTGTCAACGCGGAGTCTTTTATGACTAAGTCTACTAGACTTTTGGACAATGATCCTCCTCCCTCTGTTATCGGTTTTACTGCAGGTTGCGATGTATGAGCGGAGCCAAGATCTACCATTTGAAACTGGTTGTCTAAGGAGTTAGCTGGTGCTATCGCTGTCACAAAAGTCGAGTCTTGGCCATTGGTGGTCATGTTCCCGGACCCGAACCCTGGATTAAGCTCCGTGATAGAGCAACCCCTCTGCTGGCGTTCTTTCCCAATTTTCAGGACTTGAGGTACTACCTTAAAATATGAGCGCAGAGACGGGGTGATTTTAGGTATGGAAGTGGGGAGGGGTTTCGCCTTACCGCGTTTTCTGCCCCTTTTTGCTTTAACTTCAGTGGAGAGGTAAGATGAGGATGAAGATTCCTGGTCTGAGTGTGATTTTGCACCGTTTTGAGGACTCTTTTTAGACTCAGAAACCCCCTTTACAGCCTCCTCCTCTGTAGCTTGCAACGCGCCTTTAGCTCTCCTTTTACGCGATGTAGTAGTTCCCACCAAGCCCTTAGCTGCGCTCTTACCTTTTGGGTTCCTAACCGCCTCTGCAGTGTTCATGTGTGCCAGGGGTAGGTCTTTAATTGTTGGTACTCGATTGTTTCTGCTGTTTTTTACCTCTTTAACGTGATTATCATTACCACTGGCTGTTTCCTCGTCTTCGCATGTGCCTCCTGTGAACTGCTGAGAGGGACAAACGATTGAAGCAGTAGGCTGCAATAAACTAGCTCCAAACGCTAGCTTACTATCGTAGCTAGAACCACTCAAATGGGAGTCTCTGCGAAGGCTCCGAATCCGCCTGGCTCTACGGAGCTCCAGGGCGGCTTGCTCCCAGCGCAGCAGCTCAGGTGTAGGCTTCCTTCGGCAAGGGCGTTCACCGCCGTTGTTACAGCTGATTGCAGTCACGCTGTTCGACTTCACGAAACCCCGGTGACCGCCCTCCTGGGCTCCGCGGCTCGCGACTTTCACAAAACACATCGGGTTGCGGAGAAAAACAAAAAATCTCGGTTTTCAGTTTTCAGTTTTCAAATTTGCTTCGGGACCGCTTGTCCAGAACATGTCATACGATAGCTCATTTATATATTTAAATAGGAATTGCCCCCCCACTTCCATTGCAGAGGACAAATAGAACAGGCTGAAGACATGAAAACGTAGGTGCTGTTGTCGAGTTAGTGTTTATGTACACAGCCCTGTTTGAAGGAGATGCTATTCGACTAGATGTGGCTGTAGATTATTGGTATCATGTATGAATGGAAAGTTGAGGACTTTACCACCTGCTTGTATAACTCTGTGTCCAAATATGTCTGCTGCCCAGCAATGAAAGGCAGTCTTAGCATAGAAAGGCTTTCTAAATTACAAATGATATGTTTTATCTAATGTGTTGTTTATGTTTCTGAAATCACTCCATCCAGGGCTTTAAGTGGGATGAAATACTGGGGGATCTCTCAAAGGGGCGGGGCAGATGTGATGTAATTAAGGGCGTGACTTTAAAACACCCAAGTTAAAAGTCTGTGCTTCGCTTAGTGTGCCGCCAGAATAGTATTTGGCTTCTCCTGTATAATGCAAGTTCCATTACAGCCACGCCTATTGTCTATGTCAATGGTTTTTAGTTGTGTAAGATAAATAAGCGACAACTATAGATTCATTGTATATATTATGGAAAATGCTTCCGTTCTGAAATGATGAGACTGAAAGTACTATAACGAGTCTCTTTGAAGTTACATCAAAAGAAGTGAAGGGTGGTACTGCTTAAGAGTTAAGATTTTTATTCACCGTGATTATGAGGGCAAAAATGGCGAACTCGATAGGAACCTGTCTCATGCACATGCTTTTTAGAACTGCTGGTGCTCAGCATTAGCAGGACCCGGCCCACTTAAAGCCCTGACTCCATCCCTTTCCCAACAAGCATTTACAATGCAATAGGTCTCGCAGCATTAAAGTTTGAGTTACTGGCATTGTAAATGACAATGCTTTGCATAATTATTTTTTTTGTTTGCAATTGGTATATAAACATTGTTTGTGAATGGTTAGCTATTGCTTATGCTAAGCAAAGTTGGCAGTAATATAGAGTGCTAGTCTTGCTTGTTATAAGCATGCTGATTAAAAAAATTATTTACCGCAGGAGAACCTTACCGACTACACTAAAGGGTAATAAGCTACATGAAAATAAAAATATTGCTTAATATGCCAATGTGCTCAGAAGCCAAGGCACAGGAAAACCAGTAAAACAATAGCAAGTCGAAATTTCTAGTAGGACAAATGCTGCTGTACAAAAAAAACAGGACTGGGTAGAGGTGTCAGACTGGACATAGGCACTTGTTCTGCAATTTATGCATGTGTGCACTTATATATGAGCTGTCCGAGTATGCCTGTCCAATTTAACCATCTACGGGTACCCACGAAAAAGACAAAACTACTTCTACCCACAATAGATTGTGACACGCAAAACAAATCTCTCAGAAGCTTTTGGAAAGAAAGCTGAAAATCTCCTAATTTTTTTCAAAACATTAAATATGAAAAGTTGATCTGGCCTTGCTGCTGCTAAAAACACACTTGTACCTCACATCAACCTGTGTTCACCCACTAAACATCGGTGTGCTCGCCTTGCTGTCCATCGCCATGTACACCATATACCATGACCCTAAGAGCCATGATGCTTCGCATCCTGTTCCCTAATAATGCATAGAATCTTGTTCTCCTGAACTGGACATCGCTCATTTCTCTTGAGATGCACAGTGTACTTCTCACCCAATATATCCCTAAGTGTAATACACAGTTCTTCTCTGAGGAGCATTACTGGTGCAATCCAACATCATTATCCAGGTCTATGAGGAATGTGCTGTTCCATTCCAGGTTTTTCATTGAATCCTGGGAGTTTTAATCTTATTTATTCCATTCTAAAACAGGACTACAAGTCCCAGAATGCAAAGAAAAATCCTGAACTGAAGCAGCATATCATGGCAGCTCTGCTAGTACTATTGTGGTGAACTTACACGGCTAATGCGCACTGTACCTGCTTCACTGTTTTATATGTGGCTGCTTGTCTGTATGCATTGATGCCTGTAAGTTTGTTCATTCGGCGTGCTTGACTGTACGTCTACTGGAGACTGTGAAATTGAGTGCCCCTAGGCGTGTTGCTCTGTGTGCATAATCGTCTCTTTTACACGTTTACTCTTTGTTTTTCTCTGCTTGCATCTCTTATGTAACTCATGTAATTGAAAGTCATTATGTAAGGCAACTGGTTCTTTTGTAAAGCGCTCTGACACCTTCGGGTAATGTTCGCGCTATATAAAATCGCATTAAATAAAATAAACGGTGACGGTGTGTGATGAGAGCCGACATCGTCTGGCACACGGTGGCAATGCGCGAGTTGTAAAGTCTGCTGTATATATTGAAACAACTGTTTTCAACATGCACTTGGAACTACGTCACAACCTGCTTTAAAACTCCGAGCAAATTTACTGAAACACCACTGCGTGCGCTCTTGTTTCGATCCGTGTTTATTTCTAGCCCAATTCTGAGGTTTAGGCGAGTGCATGAAATAATCACAAAACAAAGTGTTCGTTTGCTTATTTTCTAATAAATATGTATTGGCTTGGGATTCATATTTAAACATAATCAATCCCTTTTCTGCTAACTCGCAGCGAGAACATGTTTCGCGCGCTTTTTGCAGGCTCGCCCTAAAAACAAACTGAAGCCCGCTTACCGCTGGTGCTGCTCTGGGGTAAGGCAACTGGTTCTTTTGTAAAGCGCTCTGACACCTTCGGGTAATGTTCGTGCTATATAAAATCGCATTAAATAAAATAAACGATGACGGTGTGTGATGAGAGCCGACATCATCTGGCACACGGTGCCAATGCGTGAGTTGTAAAGTCTGCTGTATATATTGAAACAACTGTTTTCAACATGCACTTGGAACTACATCCCAACCTGCTTTAACCCTCTGAGCAAATTTACTGAAACACCACTGCGTGCGCTCTTGTTTCGATCCGCGTTTACTTCGAGCCCAATTCTGAGGTTTAGGCGAGTGCATGAAATAATCACAAAACAAAGCGTTCGTTTGCTTATTTTTTAATAAATATGTATTGGCTTGGGATTCATATTTAAACATAATCGATCCCTTTTCTGCTAACTCGCAGCGAGAACGCGCTTCCCGCGCTTTTCGCAGGCTCGCCCTAAAAACAAACTGAAGCCCCCGAAGCCCGCTTACCGCTGGTGCTGCTCTGGGGGCTGAGGATCTTCATGGCGGCAGCGAAACTGAAAGCGTGGTGGGAGCGCACGAGACGCCGTCGCCGTGAGCGTGCATATCGGCTGCTCCGAGTCTGAATTGCAGACTGACTCACGCGCGCGACCAGATCCCGTTTACAATCCTGCTCGCGTGAACAGCTCTTGTCTCTCACATTGACAATGCTGCGCGCCTGGCCAGCTCTTGTCTCCACTCGTTGTTCGCTGAGCCGACGACTATAGTTCTCGCAGTGAGAATGTGCTTTCGCCAGGGCGAGACCTAAAAAGGAAGGATTAAGACTGATCTCATAGCCACACTCCCCTAAATGATGGAAGAGGGCCAGCTCAACGACTTTGCCATCTCGTGCGAAGAGCGAGCCATCCAGCAACAATACTGCAATTGTTACTTGTAGATGCAAAATCAGCCAGGTAGCAACCATACTTGTACTGCGCCCTTCACGGAGAAGGATACATAAGTGGCCTCCCTTTTACCAGTGGGTACATTAACTTTCTAGCGCGACGAGTGTATGCAACATTTTGTATTTTTCTGCCACACTGACCAGCACTGGGGGATACCATCTTCTTAAACTTTCAAACTTTTTTAGATGCAAACTTTGCAAGGGCAGCCAACACATCTCGGAGCTGGTTTTCACCAACCCAAAGATTCCAAAATGTGCTTCACAACCCACTTTGCTATACACGGCTATATTCTACGTATATACGTGGTGGTCTCTATAAAGGCATAGACACGATCAGAGAGTGAATCTAGACAGGAGTTCTGGGATCCGGGCAGGAGAGGGGGGGGGAGGAGACTGTGGTGAATTTCATAATTCCGCTTACCATACCAGACTTTCTTATGCCTAATTCCTTGCAATTGTCTGTGGTGACACTGGAACTCCCATAATCATTTACATAGAATGTTGCCTTCTGGTTTCACCTTTTCATGAAGAACTTGTTCTGAGTAAACACGTATTGGCTGTTTATTGGGTAATATCCCTCTAAAGACTTTGTGAACTAGTGCATGTAAGTTTGAGGATACCCACTAGGGTGAAATGCGTTTGTAGTTTCCGGCATGGGGGTTCATGGGGATGATGGTTTTACCCTTGGCCAGTCTGATGCAGCTCTTTAAGACTATCTCCGGAGGCCCTGAGTATACCGCGTAAACTTATGATGAGAAAATACCTGAAGCAAACTAAGTGGTACATGTTGCAGCTTTCTCTCTTATAATCATGCAAATGAAGGTAATTTATGCACAGGGCGGTTCCTTTTAACAGCATACATACAATAATACGTTGGCCAGTCAGGCCAGGGATTTTTGAATGTAAATGTGTGCAATGCTCTACATCAAGATGGTTAATTATTGATGGTGATTAGAAGGAGGAGATTGTGAATGACTTGTGCATTCCCACTTGCTCCAGAGCAAGAGAAACATCCCTTGCAGGCCGCTCTATCACAAGAGTGGCAGACACCCTTGCTCGCTGAAAGGGAGAAGACAGCCAGATAGGAACACTTAGATGAAACTTTGTTTTTCCTCAAAACATTTCTGGTTCCGAGGGGTACCAGGACCTATGTGTAGGGAAACAGGGTGCCCAGTGTGGCCGAGGGTCACATCCTAAGCCAAGAGCTCTCTGAGAATAACTTTAAATACTGACGTGCTGCTAATTTGAACTTATGCAGTTCCTGTACTACCCCATGTGGACGACGCAGTTTTAATTGCTACGGTTTGCAGAAACCTTTGGACAGTTATGTCTTATGGTACAAGATCTATTAAATGTAAAACCTTTTTCATAAATCCTCCAAAACTCGAACCATTTACTTTTTTCCCTATCAGGGCATACTTTTTGATGATCAATGTCCCTGAAATCAATCAGGTACTGTCACTGTAGCTAAGTTTTCTCGTTCTGGGGAGAGTTTGCTCAGGCTCACAAAAAACTAGGATCTAAACCCCCAAACGAGTTTTTGAATGTTCATAAAACCAAGTGTATGTCAGTAGTTACTTATGGAGTCTGGGGGACTAACGATAGTAAAGCCATACAGGTTGTTAGGAAAAACTGCCTGAAATGATTGTTGGTTGTGTCATGTAGTTCTGCGAATTACCAATGTCATGCAGAACTCAGCCTGGATTATTCTCCGACTTTATTAGAATACGCCCCCTTATATTATGGTTGGCAATCTACATCAAGCTTGAAGCACACTTTAGTCACAGTGTGATTAGGAACTGTTTGAACCTTGATAGGGCTAACTGTATCCCCGGGGAACATCCTTTACAACGCAACTATTACCACGCACTACCATTACAACAAAACTTTTACAACGCAGGGTCCATTACAACGCATGCCATTACAATGTATGCCATTACAACGTAAGTGTGGGTAAGTATTAAATGTAATTTTAACCCCTACACTATCCAACACATTCCCTACAGTTACGTCCCCTGGAGTTAGAATAGTAAATTAAACCCCTACACTATCCAACACTTACAATAAAAAATACTTACCCATACTTACGTTGTAATGGCATGCGTTGTAATGGCATGCGTTGTAATGGATCCTGCGTTGTAAAAGTTTCGTTGTAATGGTATGCATGGTAAAAGTATGCGTTGTAACGTCATACAATCGTATCCCCTGGCTAAGATATATTAAAACCATGAGTAACACATTAGGCTTCCCTGGATTTTATAATTGCCTTGTGGTCCTCTGGCCAGCTACCCGCCTCATAATTAAAGACATTTTTGGAAGTGGACAAGACACTCCGGAGTCTGTACTGAACCGGATAAAAGTACAGTTTGCTTGTATTGTCCCCTTGATACTGGACCAGTAATTAAACACTATCTTATATGGGTCTGCAATAGCTACCAGCCGACCCTGCTAACTCAGTTGAGATTCCGTATCTTGCATTACCTAGCGGCTTTCCCTGACCCTGTTAAGTATCCCAAGGCTCGTGTCCACGTGTCAATCTATCTGTGCAGTCAATTCTGCACTTAATGTTTTTTTGCACATTTTACTGCCTTTTTAGGGAAAAAATCTTGATCCCGCTCTTTAAGAGAATAATATCTCTGACCACAAGACTGCTTTGTTTAATTTGCAATCCCTACCTTCTGTAAATGCCTGTTTTTCAATTGTCAGTTACATTGAAAGTGTTCTCAGGCTCAGGAAATCTGACTTGCAAAGTAATCGTTATGCCCTATTTTGGGCTTAATAAGCAATTGCTGATATGCTGAGCCATGTAATGAATTGTTTACTATCCTTTTGATGCACCTGACACTTTTGTGTCTGGCATCTTGTTTTAATATTTGTTAGTTGTATTTTTAATTGTTGTATTTGAATGTACTTATTCTGTATGCATTTTATTTGGCTTTTATGGCTCTCTGCCGAAAAAAGTATATTTGATTTTGATTTGACTGAGGACAGTGGATCACAGGCTTTGGCAGCACATGATTTGCTGGTTGTGTTAGCTCGTGGCTTCCTTTGGTATATTAGTTGGTCTTGGGTATGGTGGAGGAGCTTCAAGTAGTGGTAGTGTTTGCTTGACGCTACAGCATGAGTCGGCTCGCTGGGGACAACTGCCCTTAGAATGTATTTTGCTACAAACCTGGGACAGGTTGTACATCACTGTAGTGTGTACCACAATATGTGCCGTTGGTGAGAGACATAAAAGGTGAGACAAGTGTGTCATGTTTTGTGTGTCTGCTCCTCAGTGTCCTAGATGCCAGGGGTAAAGCTTAAAGGGACATTGCATTATTTTTATTTGTTTTTGTGTGGGGGAATTGATCGATTGTGTTACAATGTGTGTGTAGCATGAACTGAATTTTAATCTCATCCTTGACTGGCTCCTCTTGTGTGGGATGCTACAAGCAGTTGTCCTGGTTGCTGGCTTTTGGTGCACGTCCTTGAAGAGGAGTGAGTTGGGGGAAAGTTATGTTTGTGCTAGGGTAGCAAAGCTTTTGTTAGAATACTTTTTAGGTCTCGCCTGAGCCAGCACATGCTTTGAACTGGCGAGACGTATAGTAAGTGGGCTTCAGAAAATGCTACCATGGCCTGAAGCTTGAGTGTACGCGCAAAGCCGCCATCTGGTTCTGGTGCCATCTGTGTGTCGCTTGCTCTCCCAAGCGCCTCACTCCGCTCCTCCCCTACCACAGAGCGCATCTCTCTCTCGTGCAGCACTATTCGCTGGCTTGTGTATTGCAGCAGCAGACTGCTCTCCCCAGCCACGCACCACTCTCGGGCTCACCTCCTACTCACAATTACAATTAACTTTTGTTTTCGCTTTTTTTTTTTTTACTAGCACGTACGTAGATTGGTGTAAGCTCTTGGGCCAGCTGACAGCTACCAGTAACTTCGAGTTGTTGCGTTTAATATTCAATGATCCGGAATGAATCCAGAAGTTCCCTCCGGTTTTGTCATAAAGAGCAGGGCTTATGTATTCATTATGATTCGCATTCACTTTTACGTGCACTCACTTATTGTCTCTCTGACTCCGTCTTATTCTGACGCAGTCCTACTTTCTCACTCATGTTCACTCACTACCCCTCACTCTCGCGCTCAGTCTCAATCTCATGCACTCTGACTCACTTATTGGCACTCATTTATTCTCACTCACTTATATTTACTTTTAGTTTAACACCCCTATACTTTCTCACACAGTGACTGACAAACACAGTGACTTACATACGCTGCTAAACTCACACGTTCTCACTCTTATGCTCAATGTGCTGCACTCTTCCTCAGTAACACTACCTTGCACTCCTTAACACTCCCTCACAATCAATCTTATGCCTACTCACACATTTGCAGTCGCTTTTTCTCTCTCTTTCACTCAAACTCGCTAACATTGACTGTCACTCATTCTCATTCACTGCTTGATCATTCTCTTATACACAAATGCTCACATATAAAAACCTTATTCACATGTTCTCTCACCCAACAGTATGTACACAATATTCACTGTATTTTACTTCTCCCCACTTCCAGCGGTTGTCCCATTCCAGCTCTGATGCTCCAGTTTTATTAAGCTATTCACTATTATTGCAATCAATTTAAAGCAGAGCCCTAATGCCCAGGACGAGCTGGGCCTGTGTTCTTGGCACTAAATCCCAGGTGCCAGCCCTGAATGAAGTCACTGGTCCTGATGCTGCTGATTCTTTGTTATTGGACACAAATATCTCTCTGGCATGCTCATGAGTTGTATAGAGGGGTAGTCAGTAGACCACGGGTGCAACAAGCCTGATTTTCAAACCAGCACATCACAAACAACGTTTGCACGACGCTGCCCTGGAGGGGGCCCGCTCGTTTCAGTTACCGAAGCAACTTTCACTCTTCGTGGATGCCTTAAAATCACATTCATCGCATGACCAAGGTTTCTAGGGTTGACTAATACTGTATTTAGCCTCCGGGAGGAACTAAGATGGCTGCTGTTTCCACATACATATGAATCTCTGCTCTGTGACCTACAGACTTTAACCCAACAAGCATTGGCATAGCCAATAGGTCTAGCATTTGGGACCTTATAAGTGTTTAGTCATGCAACAGTTGGTGTTGTTGCACCAAGGATATTCTGCTGCATAACTAAATATCTCTAGGGTCCACAAAGTGAGACCTATTGGCTATGCCGATGCTTGTTTAATGAATATTTTCTGTTTAATGCTTGTGTGTGCCTGCTGCAGCAATTGCCCTTTATTAAGGAGTTTTGAATCATGCTACAAGTTGTCTTGCAGCTACTTCCAGGCACTAATAAGTACAAAGTTCCTATATCGACGGAGTGTTAAAATATTTCCTTTTCCTTTTATCCCATGGTATGTTTCCCATGGAACCATTAGGTGACAAGGTTCTGTGTGTAATGATTCCGTGGACCTACACTTAAAAACACATATATACAAACAACTCCTTTGACAAATTCAATGCATAAAGTGATCATCAATACAGATCAGGCCGAAATATGTCTTCACATCATTTTGATATTATAAACTGTGATTACTTTGATAATATCTGTGGATCACAATCTTTTCTAATAGTATACAATGGTTAAAATATGAATGCCTTTATGTTCAAGTTTTGGCTCGGAGGTTGCAATTAGTAATCTACTACATAAACGATCCAGCAAGGGGTTGATATATTCCTATGAGAAATTGTTCGCTTGTTCTACATTTACTTCCCCCATTTCTCAATGGTTATAGGTGGCATCTTACCCATGTCATTAAGTGTTAACTTCCGCACAGTAAAGCTACTACCGCCACCCATTTTGACCATCTGATCAGGAGGTCTAAGTCTGAATCTTGTCAGAACAAAAAACAAAGGAAGCATTATCACTCAGGATGGTAGATGTTATAATGTCACGGGGAGCTCCCAAATGTGTTGATGATTGTGTGCTTGTTGAGATGGATTACAGGTTGGAGCATGAGTTGGAGGTGAGAGACTCTCCAACCGGGCTATTGAAGGAGGGAGTTACCTCAAGTGTGAGCTAGGGGTGTGATGGTCAGGATGTTGAAGACCTATCTTCTGCTGTCTGAATTCCACCAAGGGAAGCTGCGAGAGACAGTGTGGAGAATGAATCCATCGCAATCCGAATCAAGACCTCTTTTTCAACATGGAATCCCTCTTGGAGAACGCTTCAAAATTAAACTCATATGTTTCTGACATTCCCTTTGCCTTCCTTTTCTTCATGTTGCTTGCAGTTTCCAAAGGGAGATGTATTATGTTTGTTCCTCTTTTTCTTCCATGGCATGTTCCCCGTAGAACCTTCAGATGACAACATTCCATGTGGAAGGGTTTTGACAGTTGTAACTGTTGGACAAGACTCTGTGTTATGTTATACAGACTCTAAGTGTTAAATCGATTCCCTTTACCTGCCATCATTTATTTTGTCTACAACAGGTTTGTATAAGTACAGAAGATGTTAGGAAGAGTACCTCTCTGTTATTTTTTAAACAAGACTATTGGTAGGAGTTAAGTCTTAAGTCTAACTAGTCCCTAAATAATTTTATTTTGGGGTTTGTTTTTGAACTGCAGATGACTAGTGGTCTGCCCTTAGAGCTGGATTCAGAGAGTACCATAGTTTAAGGTTTTCTACTCCCAAGTGATAAGTAACAATGCTTAGCCATTGAACAATCATTGCTTGATCAAGTGTGTGGTGGATGGCCGAACAACGCTGTCAGAGGTGCAGTGGAGTTCCAGTTGTTAATACTGTTACTATTAAGCGCCTTTATGGTTGGTTGTGTGTTTTTGTTCCGTTCCGACGAGATGAAGTCACAGTGGTGCGCATGTGCCAATATATTGTCTTGACAGGCTGGGCATCCTCTTCAGTAGTGTCTTCTGAAGGGTGTGTTTGTGCGTGTGAAATGCATCTATATTCACTATGTTTTTATTTGTTTTTTGTGATCTTCACCCGTTATTCTAATCCACTATCCTCTTGCTCTTTGCTTGATTAGTTGATTGGTTTTTCGACCTTGGATATCATAGCAAAGGTGTTTATGGATGAACTTTATAGATAGGATCTCAGGTCACACGAAACACCGTGCATTCACATTGAAACGCTTATAACATTTATGGGAATGCAGTGTTCCCACGATTAAAAACACTTAGTTGTGAGGAAAATCTGTGTGGTGCCATCTCAGATGGCCGCCTAATAAGGAGCTCTGTATCGCATCGGGACTGCCGCTTTGTGTTTCTGCAGTTCCCGCAGACCTGACAACACGTAGATGGGCATTTAGTGAAGCGGAACGCTTCCTGCTGGAGAAGCCAACCTTTTTATTTCAAAATATGGAGTTTTTTGCTGTTCATGTCGCAAGAGCTCCATAACTCCATTCCAGCTGCCATTTTGAGTGTCTTCCCGTGCTGAGGTTTCCTTGGTGCTTAGCTGTGAACAAGGTATTTTTTTTTCTTCACAGTATTGGGCATATTGGGCCCCTCTAGCTTTCTACAAAGACTTCTATTAAGTGTTTGCTATCATTTTGTTGGCTGGCGTCTTTCTCTCATTAGGAACAGTAAGTCAGGGGGGCTCTCCCAATTTGCTGCTGGTTACCTAGCTGCTATTTTCTTTAATTTCACTTTTGGGCAGAAGTAAATCTTAATTGCACTCAAATAAAAGCCGGGCTCCTAGTCTGCCTGGTTCTGAGTCCTCTTCTACTGGACGCTCAATGGATTGTGCGCACTTGGCTAATGCTATGGCTCAACCTTCCTCTCGGTCTGTAGCACTGTCCATACCATCCTCAAAAACAAAGACAACATCCTCTTCCAGTAAGTGCCTTAAGCAAGACTCTCCTTCTCCGTCTAAACATCTCTCTCCTGTATCCTTGGACACTGTCCTAGAGGAAATACGTCCTTTACGACTGTTTGTTTAAGAAACTAACACCCCTCTGCAGGTTATGGACAATAAATGGTCGTCTATTGAATCTCGTCTGTGTTTGGTGGAGCAGCATGTTCGTGACATCCAGCATACGTCTGTAAAAATTGTGACTCTGGAGAAAGATATTCTAATGCTTAAAAATTCAGCTGAGGATCTTGAAAATAGGTTTAGAAGTAATAACCTTCGTCTATATTGTCTTCCTGGGAGTCTTGAAGGGAATGATCTGGTCACCTTTTTAACCTCATCTTTTTCAAAGCTACTGGATCTTCCTCCTCCATCCACTACCTTAAATATTAAACACAGCCAAGATTAAAAAGCATCTTGTTTGGTCTAGTGCAAAGTTATTCATTCACCAAGATGTTTCCACAGCATCTGCTAAGCAGTGGAAAGACTTGCTTGAACTAAGACCTACACTGCGTGCCTTAAGCGCACGCTATGGCCTCTTTCATCCATGTCTATTTAAGGTAACTTTCCAGAATAACACTTCTACGTTTGACGATCCTGCAGACCTCAGGAAATGTATTCACTCTCATCCTTCCTCTTTAACTTGACTTTCATGCTATTGTTCGTTGTGCCCGATTTACTCATGTTTGCTTCCATTGCAGGTTTTGCTTTACTTGTTTGAATACATTTTTCTCCCTTATTCCCCTGCAGATTATTTGAATCTCTTGTTGCCTATCTCGCTATTCGTCCTGCTTGGCATCCTGATGTGACTCCTCCTCCTTTGTTGGTTGTGCCATCTCACCTGTTCGTTGTCACTCTTTGTTTTATTTCTTGTCTTTTCCTTTAACGGTACATATACGGTCGTCCGTTTGACATGTCCGTTCTTGTTTTGTCTCTTTTTCCTTCTGCCCTTTCCATATTCTACTTTCCTTTCATCTCTCTCTTTTTTGTATATTCTATTCTCTACCCTCTTCTATGCTTTTTTCTTTTTTCTTCATTTCTTTTCTTCCTCTATATTAGTGATGAATGTGTAGTTCTCTATTTTTTATTCATTTTTTTCATTCAGAGTTGTATCCTGAAATGTGATGAAATGAAATGTGAAAGGTTTTATTAATCCTATTAAGAAACAGAGAATGTTATCTCATTTAGCTTCCTACAACCCAGATTTGGTTCCTTTGCAATAAACGCACCTTACTGAGACAGAATCTTTTAAACTAAAACATATTTGGTTTGGTACAGTCTCAGTTTCTCCTACCTCCACCAAGGAAAATGGGGCAATTATTTTATGTCAACAAAGAGAGGGACTACGGGGCTAGTTTAACGAGGTCCAACATACATGCCCCAATGAGGTAGTGTGCAAGAAGGGTTATTTTAAGACATAAAAAGTTGAAAAGTTTGGTTTTGTCTCAAGAAATTGATTCAGAGTGTAGATGGTTGTTGGCTAAATTACATATTGGTGATATTTCTCTAACTGTTTTTAATGTTTATGGCCCAACTCAACCCGACTACTCATTCTGGCCTATATATATTACAAAAAAATGCACTCAATATAAAGATGAATTTTTTACTTTGGGTGGTGATTGCAATCAGATTGTTAATCCACTTTTGAATCATAAATCCAATGTTAGCTCTGTTTCCCATAAGTCCCACAAACAATTTCAGACCACAAACTCACCTTTTTGACGCCTAACGCCTATGTAACCCAGAAGCAACAGAATTTTTCTTTTTCTCTCCTCCTCATGGATCCTTTACCCGACTGGATTATATTTTTCTTTGTAAGTCTCTTTCTCAAAACCTTATTTCATCTTCACTTGAACCTATTGTTATTTTGGATCACGTCACTCGATTTGCTTCCTCCGCACCCCAGGTCAAATAGGTGGCATTTTAATAACTCTCTCTTACAGGACCCTTTTTCCGCTTCTTCATTTACTTCCATTGCTAATTAATTCTTTTTATTAAACATGAAACCATATTCGTCTCCCCAATTAGTTTGGGGTACCTTTGATGCTGCAGCTCATGGCTTTATTATTGGCTATCGCCGGCACGTCTGGAAGGCACACCAGCAGACCCCTCTGAACACGGAGAAACGCTCACAGTTACCAAATAGTAAAATCTGGAAGAGGCCACCTAGTGAAACCTATCCTCTCAACAAGTCACAATAAGGAATGGTATGTGTGAAAATATAAAGAATGATGGCATAACCATTAGAAAAATATCCTTTCTTCTACACAATCATTGTTAAGAGCATAACTGTGGAACGAACTTCGAGTGAAATATGTTGTGCCTGCGAATCTCTACTCAACTAAAATAATATACTCTACGAGTAATCCAGACTAGAAATAAGAAGTGGAATCAACCAATATCAGCGCTATATATTTCCTGCTCAAACCTCTTCATTATTAAAAACATCAGAACCTCCGTTCTAAGAAATAACTGGAACCTACTCCACAGGATACCTAAGTAAAGAACTTGTTATACACTTGTCTGTGTGTAAAAAACGAAATGACGGTCACCTGATGAAGGCCTCAGGCCGAAACGCGTTGTGTTCTATTCTACCGCATTTGCCTTCATATAATTCTCCATCGACCGAACATATCGTACAACAAACTTTTTTGTATTTAACTGTGTATTGTTGTATGTCTTTTTCACAATAGGTATTGTATGTTATTTATTGTCACTGGTATGAACTATAATGGTTACTCTATAAATTAAGTGAAACCAACATTTTTTTTTAAAAAAATAGAAACACAAAACTCTGTTATCCGATATGGAAAAAAAGATATAAAAATGAAACAAACAATAAGAAAAATAAAATAATCATATATTTTGCATACATTACTGTCTAAGCGAATTATTATTGTCAATGTAATGATTATGTAAAACTGAGGTTGTAACAAGGGCACTAAGATTATCAACTGGTTTGCTACTTTTTCCTTCCCAACTCATGTCAGTACATTCCCTACGATTAGCAAGCCACTAGGTTGTAGGGGTCCCCTCTTTCCAATTTTTATTATTGGCTATGTCTCCAAAAATCAACACAAAATTCTCTTAGCCAATATCAAATGCTTGGAACACCAATTTTATACTACCTCTTCTGACACTACTTTGCAAGAGCTCGTTCGTGCAAGATTTGACTTTAATAAGTCTTCTACTGATAATGCAGCGTCTATATTATTGCGTAGTAGTGCTCGCTATTATGGTGGCTGTGATAATGTAGTTTCCCTTTTGGCTAATTATCTTAAGTCTCAGAAGGAGTGTGTCCTCATTAACTCCATTAAGATGTCAGATGGGACCCTTCTTTTTAAAGATGGGAACATTTTGAACGAATTCACAAAATGTTATCACTAATTATGTACCTGGAATCCCCTGCTTCTACTTCTCTTATTGATACCTATCTTAGAGATATTCCCTCTCATTTTCAGGATATGCTTAATTTTGCATCTCTTGACTCTGATTTATCGCTTATGGAACTCTCTAAAGTGCTACATTTTCTATAAAAAGGCAAAACTCCAGGACCAGATGGTTTTACCGTGGAATTTTCCTTACACTTTTCAAATATATTACTTCCTAACCTTTTACAACATTTCCTTTTTTTCATGAGACGGGTAGAGCGGGGGGCACGTTTCAGGAGGCCATAATATGTCTAATCCTTAAAGAAGGTTGTGATCCTGTTAATTGTCAAAATTACCAGGCCATTTCTTTGGTTGATGTGGATTATAAAATCTTGCTAAAGCGCTAGCTTTATGACGGAACCCTATTTTATCTCATCTCATTGGTAAAGAACAATGTGGATTTGTTAAAGGTAGATTAACTTCAGATAACTCAAGATTATTTTAATGTCTTAAATAAAGCTCCCTATCTTATCCTTTGGCTGCGGTCTCCATCGATGCGGAAAAAGCATTTGACAGAGTTGTTTGGTCCTTTCTACTTAAAGCCCTGACCTGGCATGGCTTTGGACACTCTTATTTCCCTTACTTCTCTACTCTATACAGCCCCTCTTGCTTCAGTGTTAGTTAATGGACACACTTCCCAATATTTTCCATTACAGCGGGGGGTCCGTCAGGATGGCCCTTTATCATGTCCCTATTTATTCTTGCCCTTGAACCCTTTTTATCCCATATCCGTACTAATAAACTTATCTCTGGCTTTCAGTATGGTGATTGACATTTAAAGCTATCCACCTATGCTGATGGTATTCTACTCTTTATTTCCAACCCATATGTGTCTATTGCCCCTTTACTTTAGGAAATTTCGGATTTCTCTTTAGTATCAGGATACAAAATCAATTCAGCTAAAACAGAAATCCTCCCCATAACCAAATTTTGTGTAAAACAATCATTTGACTCCAATGGTTTTCTCTGGAACAGCTCTAAAATTAAATATTTAGGAATTTGGTTTACTAATTCTATTTCGGATACAATTACAATCAATATGAAGGGAGGATTTAATAGAGTTGAAAAACATATGTCTTTTTGGAATCCATTATATCTCTCATGGTGGGGACGTCTTGACTAATAAAATAATGATTATTCCCACCTTGCTTTATATTCTGTCTATGATTCCGCTTCATATTTCATCTATTTTCTTTAAAAACATAGATTCCCTATTTTCCAAATTTCTTTGGAATAATAAAAAATCTTGACTCTCCCTACCACGTCTTAGGAAGTCTAAATCCAATGGTGGGGTAAACTTTCCTGACTTTCAGCTTTACCATAAAGCTTTTTGTATGCTGCAGGCTTCTAAATGGTTTCTTTCCGATTCCTCCTCCTTTGTACCTTTATGGTGTAATTTGAACACTTCTTATTTAAACCATTTTCTGTAAAAGAATTGTGCTTTTTCCTCAAAGAATGCCGGTACCTCTCTCCCACTCTTTCAACATACCTGTTTTTTGCTGCAAACTCTTTCCCAACCAAAAGCTCTTTCGAGATGATTTTCTCCATTCTACCATATGATACAATCATCTCATTACTGTCAATAATAGAATCCTCAATTGGAGGGCGTGGAGACTTAGGGTTATAAGTTGGGTTCACAATTTGTTGGATGGTGCGACTCCTTGTTCTTTCCCTCAATTGCAGGCTACTTTTCGTTGCCCTTGTTTCTTTTGGTATTCAGTTATAACGGAAACTGTTCTGGATATTCTTTATTTACTTTTGACAGCTGATACTACCCTCATGGATGACACTCCCCTTAAATTACTTGCTCTCTTCACAAAGGCTGCTTTGATTTATAAATATATGTCAACCCCAAACCCCGAACGTGTTAAAAATAAATTGGAACTCGATTGGGAAGCTGATTTGAGATGTGTTTGGAGCACTGGTTTCTGGGAAAAGATATGGTCTAGATCATTAGAGATTTCTAGGTCTGCATCCACTACTAAAATCCTTTTCTTTTTATATCACAGGCTATACTATACACCTGTTTCTATAGCCGCATTTTCTCACACAAATAAACCGGTGTGTTGGTCTTGTGGTCATCCATTTGCAGATTTGTTACATCTTCTATTTCTTTGCCCCCCTATTTCCTCTTGGTGGAAAGAGGGTTGGTCCCACATTTCACCCATTTTCAATTTACAATGTCCCTTGTCTAATGTATTAATTTTTCTCGGAAGTTTATCAGATACTTTAGAATTAACTCGCTGCAAACATGATTTATTTGACCTAATGCTGGCTTTAGCCTTTCAGCAAATTATATTAAATTAGAAGTGTGCCTCTAAAATTTCAATTAAAGCTTGGTGGAATAATGTTTGCCATTATCATAGATTAGATGTTGCATTTGCATCTTCATATCAACAGCATGTAAACAGAGATTTATTTAGGCTACAGTTAACCTCTTATTTGAATAAGGTTGCAAATCAAAAATTGTAAAACCCCATGAACTGTTATTCTCTGTTCTCTTTTTCATTAGCTCTTACCATTGTGTTTATGATTATGGTATTTCAACGATTTAACTTACTGCATAGTATGGTGTGTGGTTATTCGACCCTCAGTTGTATCATGTATAATTTATCTTATGTTCTCTTCCTCCCTTTCCTACTCACAATATCTGTTAAAAATTGTGAACAGCTTTCTCCTCTACTGCGTTGTTACTACTCTCATCAATTTGTATTTCATATGTAATTGTCTTTTACTTTCTTTTACTTTGTTTGCATTCTTTGCTACTAATAAAACTTATTAAACAGAATGAACACTATAGTAACCAGGACACAGAAAATAAAATGTAATTGCAGAGTTTTCTTTATATACTGTTGACATTACAATGTTTAATGACAAATTCAGGTTCATCATTTATACAATGGTGTAATGAGGACACTTCTCATTTAGTATTATAAACAAAGATTATTAAGGGAGTGTAATCATGAAACAGAGCAATTGTGGGCGAACAGACAAAATGTGCGCATTGTAAGGACTGCTGCCAAAGTCAATGCAGCTAAGTTTTTATCTCATCACTTCCGGCTCATTTACTCACTGTATCTTTTTTTGTATAGATTTTTATTGCATGTCATAATCTTGAACACATATTTACAACATTTGAGTCACTCTGAAAGAATTAAAATCCTGCTCACTGTATCTTATTATAGCCCCTAAAATACAGGTGCAATTAAATGGAGATTGTGTTCAAATTTCAATGGCGTAGGCCAGTCATTGAGAAACAATGTAAAATTGATAAACAAAGTAAAATAAAGACGCTGAAAGTCTTCTACTTTCATGGAGTACCCTCACAATGACTGGCATTTGAAGCCCTGAGTTTAGTCCTTAAAAGCAGAAAGACTTTCTCTGTACACATCTTTGATGTTGTTTGCCCTCAGACTTACCATCCCTAGAGAGACAACACACACTTTAAGTTGAACATAATTTCCATTTCATTGCTCTGCTCCTCAAACACCCCAAAGAGTCCTCTCTATGGTTCAAGAACAACCACTCACCATATTATTGGTGCCTTCAGCTCCTGCCAGCAGGTTCTCTTTAGCAAACACAGTAACAACTTGAGTTAAGTGAGGGCTTTCTTAACCTGTTTGTAGCTCAGTGGAATGACACATCACAACTATGTCATGGCAAAGAGACGCCTTCCAGAAGCCCACCAGAGTTTCTGAAGTTCTTTGCTTCTCAAACTTTTATCTCAGTGTGATTTACCAGTATTGTGACTCTCTCTAAGCCTCTAACATCATTGTACACTCAGTTGCTAAACTGAGCCCTCTCTGACCAGGTGGTATTGTGCATCTTACATATGTCACTTTGTCCCTTGATTATTTTTAGTTGACATGATGTAGAATGTACGATGCCCAGTACCCCTTTCCCTGCCACCAAAAGTCGGGATAGCTAGTTGGACCTGAAGTGTAGACATATTAGATCCTCGTGGTAGTAATGTACAATGTACATAAAGTAACTACATAAAATTGTACTTAAACATGTCAGCCTATCTGCAGTCATCCTTTTAAGCTAACGACGTTGAAGGTAACACCAACTGTTAAATGTGCCATCATTAAAAGAGCATACAGGGATACATTTGCAATCTTAATATATGTTTTTTTAATCAAAACCACAATCTCTCTACCACCGTTTTTTTTACCTCGGGTCAGTGCACAAAAAAGGGTCTTCTTAACCTAATAGCAGCTCTTCAGATATTGTCAGAAAAGTTCGATGTTGGTTTCGTTAAAATCCTGACTTTGTTCAGGTTCAAACACAACCATTAAAGGCAAATGGTGGCAGCTTCCTCTTCCGGCATTTGGAAGTTTGAAGCGGACTTCCTGCTGTAGCCGTACCCAGACCTAACATTTCTGCAGCCAGAGGCATCTTTTAAGCAATATTGCACGTGTTTGCTACAGTGTAACATGGCTTCATAAGGCAAAAGTTGAAGTTAAAGGGCGCAGGATCATGTTAAAGGTGAAACTACCCCATGCCCCCTTGGCCTTCAGTTGTGGCCGACTGTGAAACGAAAAGAACATAAGCATACTTTCACACTACACTATTCAGAGTTTGCAGGGCTCTGCACAAAGAGCAGAGAGGAGTGTATAAAGAGGCCTGATACAGCTGTTGACGAAACAATCATTTGCAAAGGCAATACTTCTGGGATGTAGCATTACAGACAAAAACATAGGAGGGAGTCAGTTGGAGTGTTCAGAAAGAACTGTAGACTAGATATACAAACATTAGGAATACTGATTTCCTAACTGCGATTATCTCCGAATCGCAATTAGGAAATCAGTGTTCATAATGTATGAATGTTTTATACGTAAATTGAGATTCCTAGCATGTTGCAAATCAACCTACCTCATGAATATTAATGAGGTAGGTCGTATTTTGCGACTCATCAGGAATCGCCACTATCACAGGGATGATAACCTACTATGTTCAGCAGACCACCATGTCTGTGATTGCTTATTAATAAAGCATTTCTTTTTCAAATGCAACCCGTTTTCATGAAAGATAAACAGGATGTGTCTAGAAAAAGAAAATTAAACTTTTGAGTTACAATTTTTAAGAACAGATAGTGGTCCCTCAGACCAATGACTGCTCTTAAAACGTATTTTTTTAACATTTACAAAATGGAAGGGGTCCCAGAGGGACCCCTTCCCATTTGCGAATGGGTTACAACCACTTTTAAACTAGTAGTAAAGTTTTACTGTTTTATGACCAGAATTCTGCTGCAAAATAATAATACATACCATACTGATTTAGTATTTGGAAGAGACGCCCTGAGCACCGCCTTTCCAAATACAGAATCGCAAATTCAAATTCAATTTGGTAATAATTTACCAAATCACATTTTACCTTTAGTACATTTGAAAATGCATTTTTGCAGTTGCAAAGGGCTTGATTCAACGAATCTGCCCATTTGCAACCACAAAAATGCTTTGTACATCTGGCCTTATAATTGCAAAGTAGCCCTCCATGCAAAGCAATACAAGCACTCAAGTGGCAGCAAAGGATACAATAGCATTAGGTGAGAGATGATTACTACACATGCTGAGCCTAGAAGTGATTGACAAAGTATCAAACCAATGGGTGAAAGAAGATAGTCAACGTAAGCCAATGGTTCAAAGGGGTGAATATAAAGCCCACTCCTATTATATTGCAATCAATATATCTGTTGGACAGTTACACCCAGACGTAGACAAGAGTTGAAATGCCCTACTCAAGTAGAGCTTCTACTAAGAAAAATACGTGTCAATTCCCATTTTCAAGCATAAAGAAAGTGACTTGTGCCTACGTTTGTACGACAGGAGAATACTCACATCGAGTTCTTGCAACGTAAAGGCACACAGTGTGGAAAAACAGAGGAAATAAGCACACTGCATAGATGTGGTAAGTTAATGACTGCCAGTTCCTTTCACCACATGCAGTCACCACATGCAGTCATTAATGATCATGACCCACCAGAGCAAGTCACTCCCATATAACCAACAGCAGGTCCTCTTCCATACCATGCCACACTTCCAGTCTCATTTCACATTAACTTTCAAAATTTCTTGTAAGTGAGTAATGCTGCCTGTGACGTACAGAAATAAGATTTAAGTCACGCACCACAAAGAGCTCGCCCTACTATCTTAGGGTCTAGGAGCGCATCCAGTCCCAAAGCTCACCTCCTCATGGCGTGCTGATAATTGCAAATGTCACCTATCGAGTATTTTCACAAATCACTTTGATTTGTTGTGATAGCATAGCGTTGTGGTGGACATTGATTTGATCCTTAAATTAGCTCACTAATTAGCAAAGCAACAGATTTTTAATGTACTTTTTCACAGCCTTTCATTATTTAGGTCACTTAAAGAATGTGGAAGCCTCATTTCTGTATGACTGCGCTACCGAGCAGTGAAGGCATTGTATTTCCCTTGGCCTAAATTCAAGATTGTTGACTGGAACCCATTCTGAGGCACGCTTCCCACATTCGAGACGGATCCATGTAGTTTGGGAGAAGGTACGCAGAGATCTTTGTTAGGTCATGTAAAGAATGCGGAAGTCTTATTTCTGCATGACTGCATTACTGAGCAGTGAATGCACGAATATGCGACGTTACAACGCATGCCAGTACATCGCATGCCGTTGCAATGCCAACCTTTACCCCGACTTTCTGTCGGGGAACTGCTGGAAGTAGGAATAGATTCATTTTCTATTCCAACTCCAGTGTGTGCAACAGTACGGAAGGTGTTGAAGTTAAATCCAACACCTTCTACCCACTGCTGCACACCTTTTTCATTGAAATGGCATGCATTGTAACAATTGCATAGTAAAGGCTGTTTCCGTGAATGCACTGTATCCCTCGGTCTCAATTCAAGATTGTGGACTGGAACCCATTCTGAGATGCGCATCCCACATTCGAGAAGGATCCATGAAGTTGGGGAGAAGGTACGTAGAGGTCTTTGTTCCTAAACCTCCTGCTAGAGAAGCCATTGCTGTGGCACTTATGAGCAAGCATCAGTAATCGACAAGTCTTTCACATAGATTATAATTTCAGCTTTCCAAAGCATTAGGGCCACAGATAGCCTGCAAACTTTGAAAGGTGACAGTAGAAGAACTACACAAGATGCTTTAGGAAAAGAGGTCAGAGTCCACACGTTGACCCTGAGCAGCATCACTTCCAGAACATGCAATACATATCTATAGCCTACACAAGGATTGCTGCTAAGAAAAGATTACTCACTGCAGTAATTCTGCACTCTGATTACATAGAATCCTTCCCAATAACCATGTGTCAGAATCAACAAGTTGTGTAAAAGCATCTCTATATATGAATAGCGGAGACTGCAGGGGATGGTAAGTAACCTCATGACCAAGGTTTTGAATGTTAGCAGAGTTACTGGGTAAGGGATGACCTAGACACATTCAAGGTCTTGGTCAGTGGCGGATGTGGTCCTGATGAAGGAGCAAGGAGATGGCGGATCAGGTGCAGCGTCCAGGTAAGCAGGCCAACGAGGTCTCTTTTAAACATGGCACGGTCAGATGCTGATCTGACATTCATGAGCCTAGTAAGAAGTGAAGTGCCCAAGGAGTTCTTTTCTTTTGGTTGAACAGGGGTTTGGTTTGTGTAGGAGAAACAATGGATTTTAGTTAATGGGGAACGTGGAGGTGTTCACATGGCTGGAGCCCAGGCAAGGTATTATGGGCGATGTTGCAAGGTGAAGTAACACTGGAGGCACAAAGTGGTGTAGCCAAGTTTAAAAGTGTGTAGACCGGTTTGAGAGAGTATGAGTCGGCAGTTCTAGAATTGTTGGTTCGGGTAGTTGTTTGTAGGGAACGCTTGTGCTTGGCAGTAGCCTAAAATCAGTCTATGAATAATGCCATGTTATTATTTATGAGTAGCGGAAAGGTGTTTGCATATGCTCAGTTCACATGCAGCAGCATTGTGTTGAAATACTGAGTATGGATTTGGTTAAGGGTTTGTTTTACTTTCTAGTGAGCATCACTTTAGTAATATTAAACTGTGTGCGTTGTAATATGCTAAAATACAGGAATTAATCTAGATAACATGTTTGTGTTACCAGGGAACTAGCTTGGGACCTTAGCTCGCTGTGTCCAAAGTGGGAAGCTCCATGGAATTCTATGTGAATCCTGGGTGAAAGATTTAGTTATGGGGTAGCCATCTGCCGTTAGGGAAAAAAGAACACCCACAATTTAAAGATACAGTTTTTATTTACCTAGCGGTCTTAATTGTTGGTTACACGCCACTACATCTTTAGGCCCAACAGAATATGTCTAGTCTAGTGTGAAGATTGACAATTTTGTCTTTTTCATCATTTAACCAGTGATGGGTCTTCAGCAATGGTGGAGGAGCATCGCCCCACTGCCTGGCTCAGAGCCAGCAAATGTAAAATAAAACGATGTTCTCGCATCCTCATGGACTTATGTACTAGGACCTGTAGGTGTGGGTACAAGCGGCAGGTTAGAAACTTGCTAGGGATCTTGTATCCTAAATTTAACATAGACAACAAACAGCCTATACGATGCCACATCTAAAAGGTCTTTATGGGGTTTGGGGTTTGAAATCAATAGGGCTTCTATCGTCATTCCGGTAGCGAACCTCTCACCGATGCCTCTAAGTACGTGATAGCCAGGCGTAGCAAGAGCAGAGAAGCATATGTTTGGCAAAACTATGCTGGAAAACCATCCATTCTCAGTGTCGTATCACTCACCGGTTCAAACCCTATATAGGAACATACTGGCAGTTCACAAGTGTCACCTAACCCTGCTCTGTTGTGGTCGGATCCTACATAATACTGTCTCACTCTGGCCAGGGACACTGCAGACCTACAATTGGATGTTCAATTCAACACTTAATGAAGGCATATTATTAACCAATTACAAGGAGCTTTTGTGAGCCTGCATCAGAACACTTTTTTTACTCTAATAAATGTATGGCTTCCAGGCCTAAGAAAGGCAAATCTGTGAGAAAACAGAAACAGAAATCAAGCTTACATAAGAGCTGAAACCTAAGGTATCCACAAAGGAATTACTCCAATAGAGCAATCAGTTCAACCTAATACAAAGTTATATAAAGGGAAAACTGGTCACAAAGAGACATGTATACAATGCGAAACTAGTTCTATTCAGGAGCTGTCACTACCCGGTAAAGTTACAACTCTGTGGAGCCGGCTACGCTGCCTCAGAAGCTCCCTTTGCAATAGGCTCGGAATCAAAAATATCCCAAACTACTAAAGGTAATTAGTGTAAACATGGGTAACTAGTACAGCAAAAAAATCACTTTGAGTTCTAAACTGAAGCTTGTTATTTACCTTAAATCCAATTATCCCTAAATTGCCCACTCTTGCATCCCAGGACATAGCAGCAGTGTCCTTCCATGATGATTCTAATGGGAAGGAGGCAGGGTGTTCACCTCTCTTCTGCTTAGGTACTTACCTTAATCTTGAAGCTAATGTTCATTTGAACATGGTTTCACTTTGGCAAAAAGCCCCAAGTCATGTAGAATCTAAGGCCCTTTTGCATAATAAGAAGCTGTTGGTCCCCAGGGACATCAGTTAGACACGCAAACATTGTAGTCACAACAAAAATCTCAGAACATCACAACATGGGAGTCTGAAAAATGTGGCTTCCTCCAAGTAGTAACTGCGAATGACAATCATTCACTGGTACCTGTGCAATAGAGTGGCTGGAACGGGGTTGTACCTTATTCCTACATGGGATCGGGGGCTACTAATTGGCGGGTAAAGTTATGGGTTTATGTAATAGAGTAAAAACTGCGACTTTGAGGAATCTTTGTAACTTGGACAGTGTTTTACCTTTAAGGGCCCTGGCTAGCAGGACTACCCCACCTGGATGGTTATCTAGGATATAGTACGAATACTAGGAAATGATTGAAAGCTGCCTTGGTGGCATGGCACGGGCCTAGTGGGACTACTTGAAAAGCCAGGTCTTGAGCTTCTTGCAGAATTAAAAAAATGAGGAGTATGTATAGCGGCAGGTCATTCCATGCTTCAGGAGCGATATAGCAGAACACTGACCACCAGATCTGGTTTTCCGTAAGCATGGGATGTGTGAAAGGAGACTGGACAAGCAGAGGTGTCTGGAAGGTTTGCTAAAGCAGATGTGATTGTTGAGGTATGCTTGCCTAGTTTTATTTAGTACCTTGAAAGTGTCGGTGAGGAGTTTGAATTGTGACAGGTTTTAAGAATGAGGACATCTTGAGGTTATATTAGTAAGGAAAAAAAACAGGAATGAATGTGAAATAATACTATAAATGCATACTTGAGACTTTCACACTCTCATTGTTAAAGCCTTAAGAGTAGAGCTGTGTTGATAATCATTTAACGTCACCGCAGACGTTGAATCCATAAAATGTCTCATAAGAATGCCATAGAAAGGTCTGACAGTGGTTGGAGGAGCATGCTTTTATTAAATGTGGCACAGACTATTAGGATGGCCTAGCACTTAATCAGAAACCGATATTAAACATAATAGTCCAGTACTCTCTTGGTGCTAGACAAGGAAGGTATGTGATTTACCACCTTTGTTAAATCAAATCTTGATGACCTGGATTATACATTCACAGAAAGTTCACCTGCTCTTTGATTTAATTCCACAATTGAATTCAGACAAGTTCTTATGGAGATGTGTTTGGGTTGCTATACCCCAAATCCTACTAATGCTGCAAGTGTACGGCGTTAGAGCATCGCCATACTCAAACTGTTCTTAGTAGGTGTTTCAACTATGCATTAGCTCGTTCTGACGTTAAGTACATGGGTCTTCAAATAAAGTAATAATAGCCTGCAACGTAAGGTTACATTGCTGCACAGTGGTCTTCTAGCTCTTTCATCATGGCGCTCTACCCTTGTATGATGCTGTTTCGGCCCTACAACATGATGTTCTTGCTCTTCTTCATGGAATTTCAGCCTATCATTGTTGTGTTCCATGCCTGCATTGGTGCAATTTTACTCTGTACGTGTATCATGGTGTTCTACCCCTGCACCATACTGGTATAGCCCTCAATATGGTATTCTAGCACTTAATAATGGTGTTATAGCCTGATATAGTGGTGGTTTAAGCTGACATTCTGGTGCTCTATTCCCTGTATTAACGCGCAGCTACTTGATACTGTGGTGTTGTATGTATGATGTCTCTCTACTCCTGCACCACGCTGTTCTGGTCTCCCAACATGCTCTGCATCATGGTGTTCTTGCATGCTACTGTTGGGGTTTTAGTAACACACCATTGTGATATTTTTGATCTGCGCTTGTGCATTGCTGCTCTACATTGTGTTGTAATAGACCTGCCCTTGTGCATTGCTGCTCTCTATTGTGGTGTTCTGGATTCGGGCTGGTGCACTGCTGCTCTATATTGTGGTGTTCTAGGTCTGGGCTGGTGCACTGCTGCTCTATACTGTGGTGTTCTGGATCTGCGCTGGTGCACTGCTGCTCTATATTGTGGTGTTCCAGGTCTGGGCTGGTGCACTGCTGCTCTATATTGTGGTGTTCTGGATCTGCCCTTGTGCATTGCTGCGCTATATTGTGGTCTTCTAGGTCTGGGCTGGTGCACTGCTGCTCTATATTGTGGTGTTCTGGATCTGCCCTTGTGCATTGCTGCTCTTCATTGTGATGTTCTAGATCTGGGCTGGTGCACTGCTGCTCTATATTGTGGTGTTCTGGATCTGCCCTTGGGCATTGTTGCACTTTATTGTGGTGTTCTAGATCTGGGCTGGTGCACTGCTGCTCTATATTGTGGTGTTCTAGGTCTGGGCTGGTGCACTGCTGCTCTATATTGTGGTGTTCTGGATCTGCCCTTGTGCATTGCTGCTCTTTATTGTGCTGTAATAGACCTGCACTTGTGCATTGCTGCTCTTTATTGTGGTGTTCTAGATCTGCGCTGGTGCATTACTGCTTTGTGTTGTGGTGTTCTAGATCTGCACTGGTGCACTGCTGCTCTATACGATGGTGTTCTGGATCTGCGCTGATGCACTGCTGCTCTATATTGTGGTGTTCTAGATATGCGCTGGTGCACTGCTGCCCTGCATTGTGGTCTTCGAGAGATGAGCTGGTGCATTGCTGCTCTGTATTGTGGTGTTCTGGATCTGAGCTGGTACATTGCTGCTCTGTTTTGTGGTGTTCTGGATCTGAGCTGGTACATTGCTGCTCTATATTGTGGTGTTATAGATCTGTGCTGGTGCATTGCTGCTCTATATTGTGGTGTTCTAGATTTGCTCTGGTGCACTCCTGCTCTATATTGTGGTGTTCTAGATCTGCGTGTGTGCATTGCTGCTCTATATTGTGGTGTAATAGACCTGCCCTTGTGCACTGCTGCTCTATATTATGGTGTTCTAGATCTGCGCTGATGCACTGATGATCTGTATTGTGGTGTTCGAGAGATGAGCTCGTGCATTGCTGCTCTATATTGTGGTGTTCTAGATCTGCGCTGGTGCATTGCTGCTCTTTGTTGCGGTGTTCAAGAGTTGAGCTGGTGCATTTCTGCTCTGTATTGTGGTGTTCTGGATCGGCGCTGGTTCACTGCTGCTCTCTATTGTGGTGTTCTAGATCTGCGCGTGTGCATTGCTGCTCTAGATTGTAGTGTTCTAGATCGGTGCTGGTGCACTGCTGCTCTGTACTGTGGTGCTCGAGAGATGCACTGGTGCACTGATGCTCTTTATTGTGGTGTTCGAAAGGTGCGCTGATGCATTGCTGCTCTGTATTGTGGTGTTCTGGATCTTGCTGGCAGAACTGCTGCTTTGTGTTGTGGTGTTCAAGAGATGAGCTGGTGCATTGCTGCTCTGTATTGTGGTGTTCTGGATCGGCGCTAGTTCACTGCTTCTCTCTATTGTGGTGTTCTAGATCTGCACGTGTGCATTGCTGCTCTATATTGTGGTGTTCTAGATTTGGTCTGGTGCACTTCTGCTCTATGTTGTGGTGTTCTAGATCTGCATGTGTGCATTGCTGCTCTATATTGTGTTGTAATAGACCTGCCCTTGTGCATTGCTGCTCTATATTGTGGTGTTCTAGATCTGCCCTGGTGCACTGCTGCTCTGTATTGTGGTCTTCGAGAGATGAGCTGGTGCATTGCTGCTCTGTATTGAGGTGTTCTGGATCTGAGCTGGTACATTGCTGCTCTATATTGTGGTGTTATAGATCTGTGCTGGTGCATTGCTGCTCTGTGTTGTGATGTTCTGGAGCTGCACTGGTGCACTGCTGCTCTATATTGTGTTGTTCTTGATCTGCGCTTGTGCATTGCTGCTCTCTATTGTGGTGTTCTAGATCTGCGCTTGTGCATTGCTGCTCTATATTGTGGTGTTCTAGATTTGCTCTGGTGCACTCCTGCTCTATATTGTGATGTTCTAGATCTGCGTGTGTGCATTGCTGCTCTATATTGTGGTGTAATAGACCTGCCCTTGTGCACTGCTGCTCTATATTATGGTGTTCTAGATCTGCGCTGATGCACTGATGCTCTGTATTGTGGTGTTCGAGAGATGAGCTGGTGCATTTCTGCTCTGTATAGTGGTGTTCTGGATCTGCGCTGGTGCATTGCTGCTCTTTGTTGCGGTGTTCAAGAGTTGAGCTGGTGCATTGCTGCTCTGTATTGTGGTGTTCTGGATCGGCGCTGGTTCACTGCTGCTCTCTATTGTGGTGTTCTAGATCTGCGTGTGTGCATTGCTGCTCTAGATTGTTGTGTTCTAGATTTGCTCTGGTGCACTCCTGTTCTATATTGTAGTGTTCTAGATCGGTGCTGGTGCACTGCTGCTCTGTACTGTGGTGTTCGAGAGATGCACTGGTGCACTGCTGCTCTGTATTGTGGTGTTCGAAAGATGTACTGGTGCACTGCTGATCTGTTTTGTGGTATGCAAGAGATGTGCTTGTGCATTGCTGCTCTGTATTGTGGTGTTCTAGGTCTGGGCTGGTGCACTGCTGCTCTATATTGTGGTGTTCTGGATCTGCCCTTGTGCATTGCTGCTCTATATTGTGGTCTTCTAGGTCTGGGCTGGTGCACTGCTGCTCTATATTGTGGTGTTCTGGATCTGCCCTTGTGCATTGCTGCTCTTCATTGTGGTGTTCTAGATCTGGGCTGGTACACTGCTGCTCTATATTGTGGTGTTCTAGGTCTGGGCTGGTGCACTGCTGCTCTATATTGTGGTGTTCTGGATCTGCCCTTGTGCATTGCTGCTCTTTATTGTGTTGTAATAGACCTGCACTTGTGCATTGCTGCTCTTTATTGTGGTGTTCTAGATCTGCGCTGGTGCATTACTGCTTTGTGTTGTGGTGTTCTGGATCTGCGCTGGTGCACTGCTGCTCTATATTGTGGTGTTCTAGGTCTGGGCTGGTGCACTGCTGCTCTACATTGTGGTGTTCTGGATCTGCCCTTGTGCATTGCTACTCTATATTGTGGTCTTCTAGGTCTGGGCTGGTGCACTGCTGCTTTATATTGTGGTGTTCTGGATCTGCCCTTGTGCATTGCTGCTCTTCATTGTGGTGTTCTAGATCTGGGCTGGTGCACTGCTGCTCTATATTGTGGTGTTCTGGATCTGCCCTTGGGCATTGCTGCACTTTATTGTGGTGTTCTAGATCTGGGCTGGTGCACTGCTGCTCTATATTGTGGTGTTCTAGGTCTGGGCTGGTGCACTGCTGCTCTATATTGTGGTGTTCTGGATCTTCCCTTGTGCATTGCTGCTCTTTATTGTGTTGTAATAGACCTGCACTTGTGCATTGCTGCTCTTTATTGTGGTGTTCTAGATCTGCGCTGGTGCATTACTGCTTTGTGTTGTGGTGTTCTAGATCTGCACTGGTGCACTGCTGCTCTATATGATGGTGTTCTGGATCTGCGCTGATGCACTGCTGCTCTATATTGTGGTGTTCTAGATATGCGCTGGTGCACTGCTGCCCTGCATTGTGGTCTTAGAGAGATGAGCTGGTGCATTGCTGCTCTGTATTGTGGTGTTCTGGATCTGAGCTGGTACATTGCTGCTCTGTTTTGTGGTGTTCTGGATCTGAGCTGGTACATTGCTGCTCTATATTCTGGTGTTATAGATCTGTGCTGGTGCATTGCTGCTCTATATTGTGGTGTTCTAGATTTGCTCTGGTGCACTCCTGCTCTATAGTGTGGTGTTCTAGATCTGCGTGTGTGCATTGCTGCTCTATATTGTGGTGTAATAGACCTGCCCTTGTGCACTGCTGCTCTATATTATGGTGTTCTAGATCTGCACTGATGCACTGATGCTCTGTATTGTGGTGTTCGAGAGATGAGCTCGTGCATTGCTGCTCTATATTGTGGTGTTCTAGATCTGCGCTGGTGCATTGCTGCTCTTTGTTGCGGTGTTCAAGAGTTGAGCTGGTGCATTTCTGCTCTGTATTGTGGTGTTCTGGATCGGCGCTGGTTCACTGCTGCTCTCTATTGTGGTGTTCTAGATCTGCGAGTGTGCATTGCTGCTCTAGATTGTAGTGTTCTAGATCGGTGCTGGTGCACTGCTGCTCTGTACTGTGGTGCTCGAGAGATGCACTGGTGCACTGATGCTCTGTATTGTGGTGTTCGAAAGGTGCGCTGATGCATTGCTGCTCTGTATTGTGGTGTTCAGGATCTGCGCTGGCAGAACTGCTGCTTTGTGTTGTGGTATTCAAGAGATGAGCTGGTGCATTGCTGCTCTGTATTGTGGTGTTCTGGATCGGCGCTAGTTCACTGCTTCTCTCTATTGTGGTGTTCTAGATCTGCGCATGTGCATTGCTGCTCTATATTGTGGTGTTCTAGATTTGGTCTGGTGCACTCCTGTTCTATGTTGTGGTGTTCTAGATCTGCGTGTGTGCATTGCTGCTCTATATTGTGTTGTAATAGACCTGCCCTTGTGCATTGCTGCTCTATATTGTGGTGTTCTAGATCTGCCCTGGTGCACTGCTGCTCTGTATTGTGGTCTTCGAGAGATGAGCTGGTGCATTGCTGCTCTGTATTGAGGTGTTCTGGATCTGAGCTGGTACATTGCTGCTCTATATTGTGGTGTTCTAGATCTGCGCTGGTGCATTACTGCTTTGTGTTGTGGTGTTCTGGATCTGCGCTGGTGCACTGCTGCTCTATATTGTGGTGTTCTAGGTCTGGGCTGGTGCACTGCTGCTCTATATTGTGGTGTTCTGGATCTGCCCTTGTGCATTGCTACTCTATATTGTGGTCTTCTAGGTCTGGGCTGGTGCACTGCTGCTTTATATTGTGGTGTTCTGGATCTGCCCTTGTGCATTGCTGCTCTTCATTGTGGTGTTCTAGATCTGGGCTGGTGCACTGCTGCTCTATATTGTGGTGTTCTGGATCTGCCCTTGGGCATTGCTGCACTTTATTGTGGTGTTCTAGATCTGGGCTGGTGCACTGCTGCTCTATATTGTGGTGTTCTAGGTCTGGGCTGGTGCACTGCTGCTCTATATTGTGGTGTTCTGGATCTTCCCTTGTGCATTGCTGCTCTTTATTGTGTTGTAATAGACCTGCACTTGTGCATTGCTGCTCTTTATTGTGGTGTTCTAGATCTGCGCTGGTGCATTACTGCTTTGTGTTGTGGTGTTCTAGATCTGCACTGGTGCACTGCTGCTCTATATGATGGTGTTCTGGATCTGCGCTGATGCACTGCTGCTCTATATTGTGGTGTTCTAGATATGCGCTGGTGCACTGCTGCCCTGCATTGTGGTCTTAGAGAGATGAGCTGGTGCATTGCTGCTCTGTATTGTGGTGTTCTGGATCTGAGCTGGTACATTGCTGCTCTGTTTTGTGGTGTTCTGGATCTGAGCTGGTACATTGCTGCTCTATATTCTGGTGTTATAGATCTGTGCTGGTGCATTGCTGCTCTATATTGTGGTGTTCTAGATTTGCTCTGGTGCACTCCTGCTCTATAGTGTGGTGTTCTAGATCTGCGTGTGTGCATTGCTGCTCTATATTGTGGTGTAATAGACCTGCCCTTGTGCACTGCTGCTCTATATTATGGTGTTCTAGATCTGCACTGATGCACTGATGCTCTGTATTGTGGTGTTCGAGAGATGAGCTCGTGCATTGCTGCTCTATATTGTGGTGTTCTAGATCTGCGCTGGTGCATTGCTGCTCTTTGTTGCGGTGTTCAAGAGTTGAGCTGGTGCATTTCTGCTCTGTATTGTGGTGTTCTGGATCGGCGCTGGTTCACTGCTGCTCTCTATTGTGGTGTTCTAGATCTGCGAGTGTGCATTGCTGCTCTAGATTGTAGTGTTCTAGATCGGTGCTGGTGCACTGCTGCTCTGTACTGTGGTGCTCGAGAGATGCACTGGTGCACTGATGCTCTGTATTGTGGTGTTCGAAAGGTGCGCTGATGCATTGCTGCTCTGTATTGTGGTGTTCAGGATCTGCGCTGGCAGAACTGCTGCTTTGTGTTGTGGTATTCAAGAGATGAGCTGGTGCATTGCTGCTCTGTATTGTGGTGTTCTGGATCGGCGCTAGTTCACTGCTTCTCTCTATTGTGGTGTTCTAGATCTGCGCATGTGCATTGCTGCTCTATATTGTGGTGTTCTAGATTTGGTCTGGTGCACTCCTGCTCTATGTTGTGGTGTTCTAGATCTGCGTTTGTGCATTGCTGCTCTATATTGTGTTGTAATAGACCTGCCCTTGTGCATTGCTGCTCTATATTGTGGTGTTCTAGATCTGCCCTGGTGCACTGCTGCTCTGTATTGTGGTCTTCGAGAGATGAGCTGGTGCATTGCTGCTCTGTATTGAGGTGTTCTGGATCTGAGCTGGTACATTGCTGCTCTATATTGTGGTGTTATAGATCTGTGCTGGTGCATTGCTGCTCTGTGTTGTGGTGTTCTGGAGCTGCACTGGTGCACTGCTGCTCTATATTGTGTTGTTCTTGATCTGCGCTTGTGCATTGCTGCTCTCTATCGTGTTGTTCTAGATCTGCGCTTGTGCATTGCTGCTCTATATTGTGGTGTTCTAGATTTGCTCTGGTGCACTCCTGCTCTATATTGTGGTGTTCTAGATCTGCATGTGTGCATTGCTGCTCTATATTGTGTGTGTAATAGACCTGCCCTTGTGCACTGCTGCTCTATATTATGGTGTTCTAGATCTGCACTGATGCTCTGTATTGTGGTGTTCGAGAGATGAGCTGGTGCATTGCTGCTCTGTATAGTGGTGTTCTGGATCTGCGCTGGTACATTGCTGCTCTATATTGTGGTGTTCTAAATCTGCGCTGGTGCATTGCTGCTCTTTGTTGCGGTGTTCAAGAGTTGAGCTGGTGCATTGCTGCTCTGTATTGTGGTATTCTGGATCGGCGCTTGTTCACTGCTGCTCTCTATTGTGGTGTTCTAGATCTGCACGTGTGCATTGCTGCTCTAGATTGTGGTGTTCTAGATTTGCTCTGGTGCACTCCTGCTCTATATTGTAGTGTTCTAGATCGGTGCTGGTGCACTGCTGCTCTGTACTGTGGTGTTCGAGTGATGCACTGGTGCACTGCTGCTCTGTATTGTGGTGTTCGAAAGATGTACTGGTGCACTGCTGATCTGTTTTGTCGTATGCAAGAGATGTGCTTGTGCATTGCTGCTCTGTATTGTGGTGGTCTGGATCTGCGCTGGTGCATTACTGTTCTATATTGTGGTGTTCTGGATAGGTGCTGGTGCACTGCTGCTCTGTACTGTGGTGTTTGAGAGATGCGCTGGTGCACTGCTGCTCTGTATTGTGTTATTCGAGAGATGTGCTGGTGCATTGCTGCTCTGTATTGTGGTGTTCTGGATCTGCGCTGGTGCACTGCTGCTCTGTATTGTGGTGCTCTGGATCTGCGTTGTTTTATTGCTGTTTGGTATTGTGTTATTCTAGATCTGCACATGCGTGCTGCCACTCTGTATTGTGGTGTTCTAAATCTGTGCTGGTGCACTGCTGCTTTCTATTGTGGTGTTCTGGATCTGCGCTGCAACATTACTGCTCTGTATTGTGGTGTTCTGGATCTGTGCTAGTGCATTGCTGTTCTATATTGTGCTGTTCTAGATCTGCGGTGGTGCACTCCTGCTCTATATTGTGGTGTTCTAGATTTGCACGTGTGCATTGCTGCTCTATATTGTGTTGTAATAGACCTGCCCTTGAGCTTTGCTGCTCTATATTGTGGTGTTCTAGATCAGCGCTGGTGCACTGCTGCTCTGTATTGTGCTCTAGATCTGCGCTGAAGCACTGCTGCTTTCTAATGTGCGTTTCTAGATCTACGCTTGTGCATTGCATCTCTATATTGTGGTGTACCAGTTCTGCGCTGGTGCACTAATGTTCTAGATCTGTGCTGGGGCATTGCTGTTCTATATTGTGGTGTTCTGGATCTGCGCTGATGCACTGCTGCTCTGTATTGTGGTGTTTGAGAGATGCGCTGGTGCATTGCTGTTCTATATTGTGGTGTTCGAGATCTGCGCTGATGCACTGCTGCTCTGTATTGTGGTGTTCGAAAGATGTGCTGATGCATTGCTGCTCTGTATTGTGGTGTTCTGGATCTGCGCTGGCAGAAATGCTGCTTTGTGTTGTGGTGTTAAAGAGATGAGCTGGTGCATTGCTGCTCTGTATTATGGTGTTCTGGATCGGCGCTAGTTCACTGCTGCTCTTTATTTGTGGTGTTCTAGATCTGCGCATGTGCATTGCTGCTCTATATTGTGGTGTTCTAGATTTGGTCTGGTGCACTCCTGCTCTATGTTGTGGTGTTCTAGATCTGCGTGTGTGCATTGCTGCTTTATATTGTGTTGTAATAGACCTGCCCTTGTGCATTGCTGCTCTATATTGTGGTGTTCTAGATCTGCGCTGGTGCACTGCTGCTCTGTATTGTGGTGTTCGAAAGATGCACTGGTGCACTGCTGATCTGTTTTGTGGTATGCGAGAGATGAGCTGGTGCATTGCTGCTCTGTATAGTGGTGTTCTGGATCTGCATTGGTGCATTGCTGCTCTGTGTTGTGGTGTTCGAGAGATGAGGTACATTGCTGCTTTGCATTATGGTGTTATAGATCTGCGCTTGTGCATTGCAGCTCTATATTGTGGTGTTCTAGTTCTGCACTTGTGCACTGCTGCTCTGTATTGTAGTGTTCTGGATCTGCACAGGTGCACTGCTGTTCTGTATTGTGGTGATATCGAGAGATGCACTGGTGAAGTGCTGCTCTATATTGTGATGTTCTAGATCCGTGCTGGTCCACTGCTGCTCTATATTGTGGTGTTCTAGCCCTGCGCTGGTGCGCTGCTGCTCTGTATTGTGGTGTTCTGGATCCGCGCTGGTGCATTGTCGCTCTGTATTGTGGTGTTCTGGATCGGGACTGGTGCCCTACTGCTATGTATTGTAGAGTTTTACATCTGCGCTGGTGCACTGCTGCATGGTATTGTGGTGTTTTGGATCCGCACTGGTGCACTGTTGCTCTTTATTGTGGTGTTCGAAAGATGCATTGGTGCATTGCTGCTCTGTATTGTGGTGGTCTGGATCTGCGCTGGTGCACTGCTGCTCTGTATTGTGGTGCTCTGGATCTGCATTGTTTTATTGCTGTTTGGTATTGTGGTATTCTAGATCTGCACATGCGTGCTGCCGCTCTGTATTGTGGTGTTCTGGATCTGTGCTAGTGCATTGCTGTTCTATATTGTGCTGTTCTAGATCTGCGCTGTGCACTCCTGCTCTATATTGTGGTGTTATAGATCTGCGCTTGTGCATTGCTGTTCTATATTGTGCTGTTCTAGATCTGCGCTGTGCACTCCTGCTCTATATTGTGGTGTTCTAGATTTGCACGTGTGCATTGCTGCTCTATATTGTGTTGTAATAGACCTGCCCTTGAGCATTGCTGCTCTATATTGGGGTGTTCTAGATCAGCGCTGGTGCACTGCTGCTCTGTATTGTGCTCTAGATCTGCGCTGAAGCACTGCTGCTTTATAATGTGGGTTTCTAGATCTACGCTTGTGCATTGCATCTCTATATTGTGGTGTACTAGTTCTGTGCTTGTGCACTAATGTTCTAGATCTGTGCTGGGGCATTGCTGTTCTATATTGTGGTGTTCTGGATCTGCGCTGATGCACTGCTGCTATGTATTGTGGTGTTTGAGAGATGCGCTGGTGCAATGCTTCCATGTTTTGTGGTGTTCGAGTGATTCCCTGGTGCAGTGCTGCTCTGTATTGTGGTGTTTAAGAGATGCGCTGGTGCATTGCTGTTCTATATTGTGGTGTTCTAGATCGGCGCTGCTGCACTGCTGCTCTGTATTGTGGTGTTCGAGAGATGAGCTGGTGCAGTGCTGCTCTGTATTTTGGTGTTCTGGATCTGCGGTGGTGCATTGCTGTTCTATATTGTGGTGTTCTAGATCGGCGCTGCTGCACTGCTGCTCTGTATTGTGGTGTTCGAGAGATGAGCTGGTGCAGTGCTGCTCTGTATTGTGGTGTTCTGGATCTGCGGTGGTGCATTGCTGCTCTATATTGTTATGTTCTAGATCGGCACTGGTGCACTGCTGCTCTGTATTGTGGTGTTCTAGATCTGCGTTGTTTCATTGCTGCTTTGTATTGTGGTGTTCTAGTTCTGTGCTGGTGCGCTGCTGCTCTGTATTGTGGTGTTCTGGATCGGCGCTAGTTTACTCCTGCTCTATGTTGTGGTGTTCTAGATCTGCGTGTGTGCATTGCTGTTCTATATTGTGTTGTAATAGACCTGCCCGTGTGCATTGCCGCTCTGTATTGTGGCGTTCTGGATCTGCGCTGGTGCATTGCTTCTCTGTATTGTGGCGTTCTAGCCGGTATCCTTGAGCAGTGAGCAAAATAGATTTCTTCTAATCTAAAAATGAACTCATTTTCTCTATGATGAAACAGCTGCACCGAGGCGCCTGGGACAGTCTCATGCGGCGCTCCCCGGCAGGGGTCCTCTCCTCGCGGTGGCTCCTGGGATAGTCTCATGCGGCGCTCCCCGGGAGGAGAGCCGGCAGGTCAGTCACTCACAGCAGCGCTCTTTCCAAGAAACCACACGGCGCAGTAAAGCCTGACGACTGAGGCCGCGGAAGGGAAGGCGCCGCTTTCTTGGAAGATGCGCGACTTGTCGGCACTCAGATGATTAAAAGGCTGTGAAATGTGCTGAGTGACCTGCAGATGGCGGTCAGGAGGCGCCACAGAGACAGGCTACAGACAGCCTTATAAGAGAGTGCAGGGGGTGTGGGGGGGCAGACAGACAGACTACTCCGGGGAGGAGAGCGTTATAACAGAGTGACAGCAATGCCCGTTATAACAGAGGGAGCTGCAGTAGTGAGTGAGAATGGAGGGATCTTCATAACGGAAGCGCTGCAGCACTGAGACAGCAAAGGGTGTCACCGTGGAGACTGCCAAGGGAGAAGGCCTCGACGTGAAGGGAGGCTCCCGTTGTGAAATAAGCGTGCCTCGACATGAATAGAATAAACAGTGCATAAGATAAACTGTGTCTTAATCGCTTTTCAGAGATCTGCTGTTTCCATGACAGTTCAAACATCAACAGGGAAAGCATTGCCTATTCATCTGCCCTTCGGGTCTGCTTCTTTTGTCCTCGTGCTCATCACCAAAGCCCCCTCCCTCCCACACCCTATCCAAGCACACAGGTGAAATACCATGATATGCATGGAAGCAGTGTAAGTGAAATCAGATGGCCTAGGAACCTTGGTGACACTGAAGGATGTGACATCACTTGACCTTTGCCTCCAAAGGCACCGCCAGCCTGACATCACACCGCTTCTGACCCTCAAGAAAATGTGGATAAAAATGTGTGTGCGAGAAGTGCTGTTACACCTTCTATTGACCTCTGTGTGCTGATGGCAAGTCACACTTTCTTCACCACCTTCTTGAGAGAGCGATGATAAGGGCATCTCCCTCGGACGTCTCACAACTTTCCTCCAGACTCACTGAGAGGAAGGTGTAGAGATACCAAGCAAGGCAATGCAGAGGTACGTGAGAGAGAAAGCAAACAAGTAGCAAAAAACTCTAAATACATACACTAGCAAATATACAAAAACTTCTGAGTTCCTACCTAACAAGCACTTAGAAGAAAAGACTAGCAACAATCCTACCTCAAAAATACTAACCTGAATACAAATAGCAGAAACAAGGGAATGAGCTATAATGGGCAAAGAATGCAACAAAGACAGATCCTTGAACACCGAGATGCATGAAGGAACAGACGTTGATCACTAATGCACCAAACCATTGCTGACACATGTTAAAATGACCCAGGAAACAATATACACCGTCATCTTGTATTTACAAGACACACTGAATAAAAGTATACTTCCTGTTACTGAGAACCATGTTGTTTAGTCCCCTGACTGCTAGATGTCCCAAACTTTATAACTGGTAGGAACTGAAGCAAAATAGGGTTCGTATGAGTTCTGTTTACATTTTATTGCTGGTTCAAATCTGGCAAGAACACAGTTAAAAAACCTGCCTTTGTGATCGATAAATTCTTATGTGCTCTACTCTACTCAGTTTTGACACAGCTCTTATTTTAGTTTTGGGGCTATTATTAGGGGTGTTAATGTTAACACAAGGAAGTCCTGTAACCATGTGCTCTACAAATATAAAATCACACAGAAGTTAGGACTTTCAAAAATTATTTTTTTTTTAGATGGACAGCAGCGTGCCGTATTTCAAAGCTGATCAGATTTTTCTCAGAACATGTAGAACATTAGGAGAGCCCCAGTCATTTAAAGGAAAGCCAGAAATTACCATATATATGTATATATATATGTATATATATATATATATATATATATATATATATATATATATATATATATATATATATATATATATTCACTGAAAAAAACATAGGTTTAACACCAGTTATAGTTAGCTGGAAATGTTACTGACATAAAACCATAGAAATTCCACGTTCTAGTTAGTTGGACTCACTATAACTTGCGCGCCTGCAATGCACTGCTGAAGACGTCACATATTACATCACTCATGACATGGTCAGTGACATCACTCATGACATCACTCATGACACCATCCTTGTGACAGACTGACAGACCTCCTTTCAGTGTAATGTAACCCTTGAAACACATATTCAAAAATAGAAACTAACATTTTCAAAAAAATGGAGATACCCATACCAGTTACAACAACCAATTCAGTAATTCCACCATCTATATGCACATCCACTCAATCACCAACAGTTCTATATAGTCACTCATACATATATTCACTCATCATATGTAGTGAAAAACCTATACATCCTGTTACACACCGACAGTCATCCAAAAGTTACTCACACACATACTCACACATGCAAATAAACTATTGAACATCCATTTATTTGCATATACAGCTATACACACACTAGCACATTACTTCTAAGGAAACTTACACATACTTACTCTCTTAAACAATCACTTATAGAAACACATACTTATTTAAACAGGGACTCTTTCAATCTCTCACTCTCACATATACTCACTTATATACATCAATAATCACATATACTAGATTAAAACATGTAGTTACTGATAAAGACACAAGTGAGGCAGGCTTTCACTCATTAACACACACATATACACACTCATCCACCCATACAGTCCTGCACATACGCTGTCTTAAAAACACATACAAACAGTGAGTCAGTCACCAACCCATGCAGCCACTTATACACAAAGTGAAACACTGATACATATATTTAAATATTTAAAAATTACTCGCTAATATATGTATTCACTAAGATACACTTTATAAGCCAGTTAACCAATCAATATTTTATGAAAAATAAACATCCATTTACACACTTATTCAAACATTTATTCGTCCATCGACCTTTACAAATACATATATAAAACATATTGATTTTTCAGAAAGACACACATTCACTGGATGGTGTCATCAGTGATGTCATGAGTGATGTCACTGACAATGTCATGAGTGATGTAATATGTGACGTCATCAGCAGTGCATTGCAGGCGCGCAAGTTATAGTGAGTCCAACTAACTATAACGTGGAATTTCAATGGTTTTATGTCAGTAAAATTTCCAGCTAACTATAGCTGGTGTTAAACCTATGTTTTTTTCAGTGAATTTAATAGGTTTTTTAAATGCTAATTCCTAACTATACCTGATGTGAAACCTATGGTTTTTTCAGTGAATTTCATAGGTTTTTTATTAGCAAATTTCTATAGCTATGAAATATAATATTTTTTTAATGAATCCTATATTTATGTAATACTTTTTTTATATGTATATTCTTCATTTTTTTTTGTTTTTTGTTTTTGCCCTGGAGCGCTCCCGGTGCACGTCCAGGTGAGCGCACCGGTAAGCGCAGTCTTGCGGCGCGCCCCAGGGCGCGTACCGGTAAGCGTCCCGTTAGCGCTATTGCCACGAACGAAGACATCATCGTGACGTATCGCGTAGCCGCGTCCGCGTGATACGCATGCCGTAAGCGCACCCGGAAGCACCCATGCGCATACGAACGCACTACTTAAGCCCCCCCAGTCGCGCACCGGGGCGCGTAGCGTAAGCGCGTCGGGTCATGTGACCTGAAAATAACACTTTTCATTGGTTCAGAACAGTTTTGGTTTCCAAATGATGAAAGCCCGGCTCATGTGACCTGAAAATAACACTTTTCATTGGTTCAGAACAGTTTTCTTTTCCAAATGATGAAAGCCCCCACCTTTTTTCCTCATTCTCACTTTATTCTTTGAGTGAGGAAGACCTGCTTCTATTGATAGAGAAATGGCTACAGTAGCAGCAGCAGCTGGAGCATCTGCACCACCACCACCACCACCACAAGGACCACCACAACATCACATTGGTGGTGAAGAAGAAGAAGAAGAGGAGGAGGAGGAGGAGGAGGAGGAGGAGGAGGGAAGGCAGTTCCTGCCTGAAGACAATCCCCCATATAAACCTAAGGAACACTTTATATGGGAGTTTTTTCAAATCCCAAGGGGTGCAAAAAAAGTTAATGCTGCAAAGGTGACCTGTCTCATCTGTGGCGCTGAACTTTCCAGGGGGAACCCTGCAAACAAATATTCATTTGGGAATCACACAATGCTTCGCCACATGCAACGAAAGCACCCCAATAACTATTCTGCAGCAGAGGTCAAAGAACTGACCAAAAACCCTCCCCAATCTTCTCCGAGCACCTCTAAACAACCCACTCCATCGGGTCCTGAAACTAGAGAGATGGTCCCATGCATCCAACGCCAGTTTGGAGAATACAAGATTACTTGTATATTTTGTGGGACTACCATTTCTTATGGGGAACAGAGCATCAAACTCATAAACCGTGCTGGAGACGACCACAGGTGCCGAAAGAAGCCTTAATTTTTTCCTGTTTTTTTTGCTCCAGTTGAGCTGTTTACAATTCCCTGTTTTTTGTTTGTCCCCATAAAAAATACAAAAAAAAATATAAAACTGTTCATAAAGCCAAAAAAGTATAAAATGTTCCAAAAAACAAAAAAATATAAAACAAAAAGAATTTAAAAAACAGTTCTTTTTAGAACTACCTCCAATTTTTTTAAAAAATGCTACATTTTTTAAAAAATCTGTCATTCTTTTTTCCCCATGGTACGCTCCCCGGTGCGCGTACCGGGCGCTCCCCGCGCGCAAATCGGAAAAAAAATTTTTTTTTTTGCCCCGCTGGGCACTTTTATGGCCCCCACATCAAACCTAGGTCGTCAGGGGGGGTCTATCCTGCCCTCTTTTGGTCATTTCCCTCTTTGTTTTTGCCACCTCTTGTGTCTCGATCCTACCGAGACACAAGATGGCGGCCGCTCCGGACTGTTTGGAATGTTTACAGACACCCGAGAGCCAATCAGCTTTCCGCTCGCGAACTCGCGTAGCGCGCTGGTGCGCGCCCCGGTGCGCGTACCGGGGCGCGCTTATAGATATATATATTTTTTTTAACCTAAATTACTCAAAATCCACTGGAGCACATATCTTGAGACATAGCAAAGGCACATCGGGCTACCAGTCCCTACAATTTTGCCAAGTTTTGTGGAAATCTATTCAGCCGTTCGGGCTAAAAGTGAGGTCGACCGCCCTATGGAAATTAACATGGGTAAAAAACGTTTTGGGACCCCCCTTTTTTCTCGGCCCCCGCTTGACGAATCCCCCCCAAACTTTCAGGCAAGGACCGGAGCGCCGCGAGGCAAATCTGAGGACATTTTCAGGCAGATTCCTCAACCGGCGCCAAAGTTATTCACAATAGAATTTTGCGATATCCCTATTCAAAATAATCTTAACTATAACTACCTACTATATATATATATATATAATATACATATATTTCCCAGTAGGTTTTCTCACCAGCTAGCCATCATCTCTGCCAGGGATCATCTCTATAGGCTTTATACAACACCCCAACTCATGTCGCTTTTCCCTATTTACTTTACAACATATGAGCCATAGGTTTATTTTCTTTACAACCTCTGCTTTTGACAAAGGAGGGGTCCCCTGCAATACAGTAGCTTGCCAAGAGCAGGGATAATACCAATACGTTTCAAAGTAAATCTTGAGCAAGTGAGTATTCCAACAAGTTGTAGCAAAACTAGAATAATATATTTAATCAAGAGGTAATGATATTGAATTGTATGCAAGCTCGAAAAATAATAAAGCTGTTCATCAGTCATACTCTCACTCATCCACTCCAACATACACTCCTTATCATACTCAATATCAATATGAAAATACAAAAAAAGTTTGAATCATTGATAATACAGAATTGAGCACAATATTAATATTTGTTGATAGTGCCAGTTAATGTACATATGATAACTATGAGACATAGTTCTGAAGGGCTGTGATGTCCCTACACGCGTTTCGGCATAATGCCTTCGTCAGTAAGCCATCAGGGTAATGTCTGTATCTATCTTGGAAAGATTCCATAGTTCAGACTCTTTGCTTTTAGGATATTTGGAAGAATAATTCCGGCAAGGTCCAAAATATGGAAGGGACCGTGAGGTAGATAACAGTCGGGGGTCACTGTCTTGTTTGTGTTATCCAATTATCAGAATCTCCAAAACAGATTTTTGGATCATGGAGTGCGGAGCAAGCTTCGCCTTGTCTTAGGTTTAAAAGGCACGTAGTCACTAATGGATATTGAAAGAAACCTAAAGCGGCAACACTGGCAATTTGTGTCCTGGGATAGCGCTCAACATAATGGACTCGCTCACCAGATAGCCATCATCTCTACCAGGCATCATCTCTATAGGCTTCATACAACACCCCAACTCATGTCGCCTTTCCCTATTTTCTTTACAACATATGAGCCATAGGTTTATTTTCTTTACAACATATGAGTCAGTATCGTGTATGGGAGGGGCTCTCACTCAGTTTCCCAAGGATAGGCGGAACAGAATCCTTGTACATTCCTGCTGGAGAGATTCACATAATACCACACTGCTACCAGGAATATGGATGTATTTAGTTGGTTGTTTCCATCTCAGAAACACTGTAATCAGAGCATAGGTGCCTCCCTTCAGGCAGATAACTACGCGATAAACAGGTTACAATTGCAGGTGTCACTTTCAAACAGTAAATTAGCACTATCATAGTTAACTAAAGAAAGACTGTCCACACCATTAACCTTGGGTGAAAAGCAATACATTAGTATGTGAACTGAACTATATACACATACACTGTAGTTGTGCAGAGACACGTCTGAATATTAAGTGTTATTAAAATCTATAAGTAAGTGTCATTAAAATCTATCAGAACTGATCACTTATCCATGCCACAATAAAAGCACATGTTTAGTCCTCTGTCAAAAATGAGTAGAGGGAAAAAAAAGTTGAGGCTAACATGCATGTCTATGGAAAATACAAACTACAGAGATAAACAGCAGGATGCCAGAAAGCACTAACCTTGTACTCTGGATCCAGTAAATCGATGCACTCATCTGCTCTTTACCACAATCACCATTAAACGCTCACGTAAGAATATGTTGCTTAATTATACAAACACGAAAAAGAGAAGGGAGCTGCGTGGACTAGGAGTAAGTAATTTTTGATCTTCATGGGTTCTCGTGAGAAGTTTGTGAGTGGTTTGTGAGATCCACCTTTAAAGATTTTCTCTCCAATTGAATCAAACTGGAACGTATACAGTAGCCTTTTCTCTGCGAAGTCACCATTTCTAAACTTTTCTATGCTCAGTGGAGCTGCACAAGAGAAAAACAGCAACGTAATTGTTGCAAAGTCACGATTTTTCACACAGATGTGGCAAACGAAAAACTGTACCAATCTTTGTCAAGTTACCAACTTTTCCTTAGAAGGAAAAATAAACTTTTCACAAATCGTTAGAATCGGTTTGTTTCTGGTTCGTTCAGTTTTAATTCCTGAAAATCTAAAACTGTTACATTTGGATTAGGCATTTAAATTCTGACTGAATAAGTACAATACCTTGGAATAGCACTTATTAATTTGAAATTAGAATACCTTGTTAGGGATTTTGAAATTCCCATACACAGGAATTGGATTTTACTTTGAATCAGTAGTTGTTAATTGCAAATGTTATTTATAAATCAATATACCAAATCGGATAAAAAAGGTACAGTTAGTATTGAACCGATTATACCTCCTGACAAATGGGTCTTCTGACAACAAACGTGTTCATGTTTGCAAAGCTAAATTATGACAGATTGATAGATAGTTGAGAGGATTTGGGAATGCATTCTGCCCATTGCTTACCATTGGCCTTGTGGCTCGTTTTATATTTGCTGGCTTCATTTGTTTTAGGCTGTCCAGCATATCTGTGTCCCTCCCGTGAAGCATAGCCTGTTTACCACTTCTATGTCTGGCTCCTTGCATTCTTCCATGTGGCTCACTTTCTGGGAACACTTTTTTTGCGAGGCACTCCACAAGAGTGGATGTGCTTTTAGTTATCTCTCTTATATGCTAGTTCAGTAAGCAGTAAACATGCTGTATTTCTTTGGATATGTTTTCTATCTCCTATCATTCTGCTTGACTGATTCTACTTTTCTTAGAATCTCCAGTTCATCACTCTTGCACACCTGTGAGAAACAATGTTCTGTCTACCAGATTGTTTATTTTGGTACCTGCTCTTTACTACTAGCATAACTTAACACTCTTCCTTAATTTCATGTCCATGCCAGAGGCACTGGAAGTAGGGGGGTTGGGAATTGCTGAAATATCCCCAAAATAACCATGCTGGATTTCAGAAGTGTATGAGCAATAAATAGGCCTTTACATTTTGTGTTTATCGAGTCAAGTTTGCAGTGCATTCAAAATCAGAGGTCTAATGTTAGGCTCTGTGTTCCAGAGTGCTTGGTGTTTACTTTTCTTTCTCTTGCTGCAAAGTGAGGGGATTTGTGTGACAATCTTGCTAGGTATTACAACGGCTGTAGGATGTTATTTTCTAGCACACAACAAAATGTAAATGCCTGTAATTGAACTGTACAAATATTTCAGAATATGTCAGAATTAGGAAAGCACAAATGAAGCAAATCTTTTGTAAGTCTGAAGTGTGGTAGAAACAAATATTTTATTGGGATCAAAGCAAACCAGTTCACTATGTGATGCCGATTTCACCATATTTTCTTTTGTGCGCCATATAGTTTTATCAGTATAACTGTATGTCAGTGCAAATGTAATTGGTCATTTTAATTGCAAATGTGTTCGCTGTAATGGCAGTCCGCTACCACACCATGTGTTGTCAACTCTGTGCATCTCCACTCTCTAACACTCAGCTCCACTGTACACCACTCCACTCTGACACTCCATGCCACTCCACGCTACCCAACTCTTTGATACTCTATTCCAGTTTGACACTCTAATCTACACTACTCTACTCCACTCCACTCTATGCCAATCCACTCCTCGCCACTATGCTCTAGGAAACTCTAGGAAACTCCACTTCATACCACTGCACTCTACGACACTCTACTCCTCTCTATGCCCTTACACTCCATGACACTCTACACCACTCTGCGCCCCTTCAGTCTATAACACTCCACTCTGCCACTGCACTTTACTATGTACTACTCAAATCTACGACGCCGCGTTATATGCCGCTAAATTATGTCACTGCACTTAGCGCCATTGCACTCTACAACACTCTATGCTAATTCACTCTACATCAGTCCACTTTACTCTATGCCACTCTACGTCACTGCACTCTACTCTGCACCCCTCTACTTTATGCCACTGCACTCCACACCACTGCACTTTACTTAGCATCACTGTACTCAGAGCCACTGCACTATTCTCTGCACCACTGAACTTAATGCAACTGCACTCTACACCACTCTACTCAACACCACTCTGCACCACTGCATTCTCCACCACTCCACTCTACTCTGCAACACTGCACTCTATGCTACTGAACTCTACACCACTAGTCTCTGTACTACTGTCTTCTATGTCAGTGCACTCTATGCTACTGCACTCTACTCTGCATCACTCCACTCTATGCCGCTGCACTCAGCGGCACTGTACTCTACACTACTCTACGCTACTGCAGTCTATGGCACTCTACTCTACACCACTGCACTCAACGCCACTGTATTCCATGCCTCCCCACCCTACACCACTCCACTCTGCAACACTGTACTCTACCAGTCAACACTCTGATCTATGCCACTGCATTCTACAGTGCTTCATTGTAAGCTGCTGAATTCTATGCTGCTGCACTCTATGCCATTGCACTCTATGTCACTATATTCTGCAACAATCTACACCAATGCACTCTACACCAGTCCTTTCTACCTTACGCCACTCCATTGTACGCAGCTCCATTCTATGCCATGACACTCTTCGATACTCTTCTCTACTCTTCGCCATCCCAATCTAAGCCATTTACCGCCACTCTCATCTATGCTACTAACTTTTAGCCATGCTGATCAGCAGCCACTCTGGTGTACAACATGTGGAGAGTTATCTTAGTCCAGCATGGCTAAAACAGATTGGCAAAGCCAACAGCTCTTGCATAGGTGAGACCTATTGGCTTTGCAACCGCTTGCTTTTTTGGTTTTTCTTTTACTAATTCAGGTCATACAATCTTTTGCCCCTTCATAGCATGTGACTAGGGTCACCCTGTGCATGAGAAAGAATTGATGGAAGTTAAATTCAGGAAAGGCTGAGCGAAAGGCTGTTGCGTCCAGAAGAGGAGTGAAATAACTCAAGATACCCTTCCCTCGGCTGAATGCAAAGTAGGGCTCTGTCAGTGCTTGCAACAGAAGGATCACTTAATTACAGTCTAGGCATGCTGACGCAGGCTGCAGCTTTAGTAACAGGTAGGGTCTATTACATTTGGATGCCCCAGGGGTTGCATTTACTTTTATACTCAATGGGTTTGGAAGCATTGCTCCACCACGCCTTTACCATAAACCTTTATCCTTGATTGAGAGTGGCTGTGGAAACCTTTTGTGTAGTAGATTCTGTAGCATGTCTCTGAAAGTCGAGCCGCGTAAGGCAGATCGTATTTGGTCATCTGCAGGTGATGGGGTCTATTACGAGTTGCCCAGGTTGGTATTTGTTGTACGGAGTGGTATCCCCGATAGATACAGCTCCAGTCACCCATGAGTGTCCCTGTGTTTCCAATCCCAGTGTTGTCGAGTCAACAAAAAGCCCTGAATATGTCGGGTACAGAGACATCAGCGGAGGTGAGGTGCCTGTGGGCAGCCGCTGTGCCCGGCGGTCTCCGCCCTCATCCTAGAACATTGGAACATTGGGGGGGGAGGGGACAGAAGAAGTTCCCTCCAGCTGAAGGAAAAAGGAACCTGTCCTGATACTGCCCAGCCCCCTTCTTCCCATCGGGACAAAAGAAATCCCCAACAATTTACCACCTGCTCCAAACATGTGGTAAGTGGCTGTGGATTTTACTGGTAGCTGGTGACTTTTCAAAGTGGTGGGGCGTAAAAGTTGCAGGTGAGTTTAACCTAGCAAGCGCAGCAAGCCCAACTTTCCAGCAATACAAAGTCATTAGAATGACAAGGTGAACACTTTTCAGATCAGGAGGATTTTATGAACATAACCAAAATAAAGAAAACATATGCACAGAAGCCTCAGGTGGCACTGGCAGTAGGGGGAGGCAGAAGAGTGGCTGTGACTGGCACAGGGCTAAGGCAAGACTCGCCTGCACACACCCGTCCTGTCAGAAACTTGCTCTGGGATCACAACTATAATCCTTATGTTGGTTTTAGTATTTATATAGGGCTTACACTCCAGTGACTCATCAGCTGCGCACACCAACCATAGAAGACAATGCAGCGGGAGCACCTGCAGGCTTTACTCACACACTAACTTAAGTGCACTAGGATTGGCACCGGTCCAATGACACCCACTGGTAGACGCCCTCATATCCGTCTCTCCCATGCATCTGCTGTTTGAGGGAGTGCAGACCAGGGTCCACTATAAACTCACTAACAGAAACAGATTGCCATCTTGATATGAACTTTTGATCCTGATAAGTTTTCTTGTAATGGCATGCCTGTCCTCTGCATGCTCTCACATATAAATATGTCTCCTTAAAACAAAATTAAAATCCACGATAGTGGACTAATAGGCATATTTAGAGCAGAGCATAGGCATACATCCCTCAAACACTTGTGTAGCAGGCCTTATACACATTCGGACACGCGGTCTGAAGGACTGGGTTCTTTGGACCCAGCGGTGCCAGGGCACAACACCTGAAACCTTCGTGGGTAACCTGCTCCGGCGTACAAATCACAGAGACACGGGACACTTCCTTCGGCGTCAAAGAGTCAAGGTTTATTTACTGCAGGGAACACAGAAGTCACAAGAAGTACATCGAGTGTAGTTCGGGGAGACTGCTTCAAATTGTATTTGTGGATCGCTCCTTTTATACAGTTTCTACCCATAGGATAACATGATACACAATAGTTTACAACCTGGTTCCCACAAGTCGCTCTCAGAGGGGTCGCTTAGATCACTTTGAAACTCACAAGGTCCGGAACATAAGTGCGGAAACATTTGGCGGTTCCCAACTGTAAAAACCCATCTTCCCACCATTAGCAAATTCCAATCAGCAGTAAAGTAGATCGAAACAGGAACGAAGACAGGTGCAGAGGAAGACGGAGACAGTGGGGAGATCGGAAAGGGTGTAAAAGGGGAGTGTCGAGAAGCACGAGATACAGGCATCAAAGGGACGTGCCTAATGAGATGCACAACTGAGACAATAAGCCCGTGCGGCAAGATGAGCCTCGAGCGGCGCCATCTGCCTTACAGTAGCATCCCCCTCGTCATAAAGACACTTTCAAAGAACATGTGTCTTCCGCAAATATCTTGGGAGTCCCAGGGTCGCGAAGCGGACAGCGTCCGTTCGCTGGCTACTTGAGGGCAAGAGACAAAATGGATGCCGTATCTAAGATGGAACCCGTGGGTACAGATGACAAACCCACATAACAAACGAACGGTTTAAGTTAGCACAGCGAAACTGCGCACACTTGCTAAACTCGTCATTTGCGGTTCATAGATACTAGACTCGACCATATTCGTGTGAGTCGAAAACACCACTTACAATTGTCACGGAACCTCAGACGCTCCTTTTGCCCTCATGTAGGCAAGCACTAGTCGGAATCATACTCGATATTCATCAGACCATCAAGATGTCGTTGTAGCATAGCTCTGTCCAACCGAGTCCCCTTGGTAACAGATGGTTGTCTCATACACGTTGTAGCACAGAGGCCACATAAGGCAGGACCACACTGCACACAAAGGCAACACGTGAACAGGAACACTACCACAACCCCGATGATCATCAGAATCCTCCAACCCCAAGTCGACACCAGGCCCCAAAACCAACCAAGTAGCGTCCAATCCCCTACATCCACGTGTATGGATTCGGAGATCTTGTGCAACTTCGAGATGGCTTGATAGACAGTAGGAGCATTATCTGGAATGAAAATGCAACAGCTCGAATGGATCACTTTACATACCCCACCGCGATCTGCTAAGACAACATCTAAAACCATACGGTTTTGTAATGTCATAAGTCTCTCCGCCTGAAGTTCTGTGGTGATATTACCAAGGGCACTGGCAGTAATGTTAGCTGTCGATTCTACCACTCGAGTCAAATGTCTCAGGTTCCTACTATTAACCATAGGTCCCCAAAACGGGAGGAAACCCTTGAAAAAGTCTCCTGCCTCTTGACCGGCAGTATCCTCTTCACTAATTACGCCTCGTACAACTCTAGTCTTGTGGTAATCGGCATCTACAGTAAACGTCGGAGGCAACAGATTTGCAACAAAACATGAGCCCATGAAGTCTGCGGGCAACCATGTGTATGCACGATCATGACAGATGAAGTACGTACCCTTGGCAGCCAGAAGCACAGGGATCGGGGACATTGACAGAACGTAACTTTCAGTGCAAGCACTTACTCCAAGTGAGGCTTGCGAGCCACGACCCACAAGACAAAGATTACCAGTGTGGGGTACGACCCATATTGGAGACGAGCTTTTAAGCTGCTTTTCATTAGTGAACGTACTATATTCCCCTTTATTCGGTGCCCTATAGGCTTGTACCTCTGCCTTAGGGATGAGATAAGCATCATGGATCTCATCTTCCAAATCCTGTATTATCATCGATACCACCCACTGCCATGAGGTAGGACCCGGTTTGGGGGAACGTTCTGGAGAAGGGTGGAAACCTAGTGCGCTTCGAAGCATTGTTTGGTATGCTCGAGCTGACCCTTGGGAACTATACGGTAACACCAGATATGGAATTCCCTTACCCGTAGTATGTGGCATCAACCCACACACCCAACAATTAGTAGTGTTAACCACTAACTGATGCTGATGGAGGAGCTGGATAAAGGAATTGTTGCGGAATTCTACACGTCTAGCCTGTTCGTGTTCTGGTAACATATGAAAGGAATGAGGAGAAGCAGTAGAAGTAATGTTAGGGTAAGGAGTAGGAGTAGGGGTAGGAAATAAGAAGTAAGACATAGTGTAATACACCCCACCCGCCAAAAATGCGGAAGCAGTTAAAAACAATACAAACAATTGGAATACAAAACATTTAGTACGACTAAGTTTCTGCAGTTTGACTCTATACGCCTGCGTTCCTTCCAAATCGTTCAGCTTTGAAAATGCCATTTCCCTATGACCGTCCGCAACGTTTCTTGACGCACTTCGTTCTGTGCAGCAATAGTCAATTCCCAGGAGTTCCTAGGAACCGACGGCCTTTAACCTAGCGTCAAGACCTACTGTCCAGAAGGAAGTACGCGCGCGGCCCTACGGCCCTCAATACACAATATGTATTTATTTAGCACAAATAATTCAGCTGTGGAAGGAAAAAGATACAAGAAAAAAATCTTGATATATGTACAAAACAATTTTCAGTGATACGAATTGTTCACAGTTGATCAGGGGAAACGAAGATATTACAGTTATCAGTTTCAGCAAAGCAAGCAAAAATTTATTTGTCCTTAGTATGAGAACGCAAAGAATATCGATGTTTCCCAGGACGTGTCTGCTCGTCAAACAAAGGATCTGTCGAAGAGACAGCGTCCTGCTGATCAGTTCGTTGGTCTGGTCTTGAGTCTTTTGCTGACAATGTTCCAACAATGGCTTTCTGCTGCGCTGAGTGTTCACCAACAAGTTGTGCGTCACTGAAAGGTACAAACGCCGGCAATGTCGCTGCTTCTGTTGACGCAATGCCTTTCCTCACCCACGGGTCTGCCGGCAAAGGAATAGGGACTCGCTTACAATGGGTAGCATGTACCCAGTTCTTCCGTCCCTCAAGACGAACGGCAGTCCTCGTGGCCAAAAGCACCTGGTGAGGTCCAACAAAGCGGGGGTCCAGATTCTTCTTGCGCGAAAAATTTCGGGTGACAACCCAATCACCAGGCTGGAGCTGGTGACCTGGACCCTCCGTCTGCGTCGGCAAGGCGTCGTAAACCTGTTGATGAATTAACCTCAGTTTAGCAGTCAAGTCATGTAAGTAGTCAATCAACATCGGGTACTCAAGATCAACAAACATACCTGGCCTAGGAACCCCCCACACATTCGCAGGACGGCCGAACACTATTTCATAGGGACTAAGCCCTATTCGGGAGTGTACAGTCGCCCTAGTTGACAGTAATGCTAGAGGCAAAGCGTCAGGCCACGAAAGTCCAGTCGTAGCCTGGATCTTCGCTAATTTCAGTTTAAGGGTGCCATTGTACCCTTCAACCAATCCAGCTGACTGGGGATGATTGGCGCTGTGGAATTTCTGACTAATTCCAAGGCCCTTACACACACTCCTCATCACACTTCCAACAAACTCACTTCCGTTATCTGACCACACGACTCTAGGCATTCCATACCGAGGAAAGTATTCCTTCAGTAGGATTTTCGCAGTAGACAAAGCAGTATTATCTTTGAGGGGATAGGCCTCGATCCATCGGGAGAATGCGCAAACCACAACCAAAACGTATTTCAGGTTATTGCATCGCTCCATATGGATGAAGTCCAATTGGATCACCTCAAAGGGATACGAAGGAGGAGCAAAACTGCCAGGGGGAGTTGGGGTTCCTTTGCCAGGATTGTACATTATACACACCATACAATTCTTCACCAAACGTTCAGCACACTTAGTAATTCCATCATTCTTCCACACATCAGCCAACAACTTGCAAATACCTTTCGCGCTAATATGTGCTAACCCATGTGCCATTTGCACAACGGCCAGTACATACGCATCAGGCAACATCCATCTTTTCTGATCTGACAAATCAATCCAGCAACCATTCACATCCAACCTTCCCGTACTTTCTTTCCACTTCATCTTTTCAGTGTCAGTGGCCTCATTCTGAATTGCTTTCACACTCTCTATAGTATTCTCACACATACTTGATTCTGTAGGCCACCTAACCGAATTCGTCACATACATTCGAGTGCTAAGGTTCCGGGCAGTCTCCTTAGCAATCTCATCTGCAAACGCATTACCACGACCAACATCATCCGTCACCTTACGATGCGCACTACATTTAACAATTGCAACTTGAGCAGGCAAAGTCAATGCATCCAAAAGATCGTTCACAAGCTGGCCATGCTGTATTTTCGTGCCATGTGACGTCAAGAAACCACGTTCTCGCCACAATCGTCCGAAACTATGCGCTACACCGAAAGCATACTGACTATCGGTGTACACATTCACACGTTTACCTTTTGCTAATACACATGCTCTAGTAAGAGCGATCAGCTCTGTAGCTTGGGCAGAATTCTGATTCAATCTCGCAGTCTCAACAACAGTATTCAATGTCACCACAGCATAAGCAGTAGTCACATCACCATTCGGCAATTTAAAACATGACCCATCCACATACAGGGTGCCATCCGGGTCTTCCAATGGGGTGTTTTTAAGGTCCACACGACCTTTTGTTTCCTCTTCTGTACGCAAGTAGCAGTCATGTTCTGCTACTACATCTGACTCTGCACTAATTGGTAACAAAGTTGCCGGATTTAGGACATTACAACGTTTTATCTGAATGTGGCTTGCCAAGAGCGTCAATTCGTACCCAGATAACCTCGCACTCGTCAAGTGCTGAGTTTTCGTACGGTTCAAAAGAGTATCGACTGCATGCGGAACCATCACCGTAAGCATATTATCCATGACCAATCCTGCTGATTGTCGGATGGAGACCGCAGCTGCCGCAGTTGCTCTCAAACAACTCGGCAATGCTCTAGCCACTGGGTCTAAGGTCGAGGAAAAATATGCACATGGACGTTGCTTACCACCAAAAGGTTGCGTTAAGACGCTTAAAGCACAACCTTCCCTCTCGTGAACATATAACGTGAACGGTTTGCTGTAATCAGGGGTACCTAACACAGGGGCCGAACACAATGAATCACGTAATTCAGAAAAACGTTTCTGACATTCTTCCGTCCATGGTAAAGGAGTCGAAACATCCTTGCACGTAAGAGCCACCAATGGTTTCGCTAGCAATGAAAAATTAGGAATCCACTGCCTGCAGTACGATGTGATACCTAGAAAGGCACGCACATCTCTTTGGGTTTGTGGCACAGCCATGCGCGCAATCGCTGCAATTCTCTCTGGGGTCAATCTCCTTCCCTCCTTTGACAATAAGTGACCTAGATACGTTACTTCTTGACAACAATATTGGAGTTTAGAAGGTGACACCTTGTGATTTAACTCACAGAGATGTTGCAGCAACGACACTGTAGCAATTCTGCAAATGTCCTGAGTATCAGCAGCCACCAATAAGTCGTCGACGTATTGAATTAAAGCCGCACCAACCGGCAACCTAAACGCATCTAGTTGACCCTTCAAAGCTTGACTGTAAATCGATGGACTTTCACAGTAGCCCTGAGGAGCGCGTTTGAACCGGAAGCTACGTCCACCAAGAGAGAAACCGAAAAGGTCCCTGCTCTCTTCGGCAATCGGGATGCTGAAAAACGCATTTTTCAAATCAATCACCGAAAACCATGAAGCCGTAGCTGGAATCAGAGTCAGTAGCGCCGTAATGTCAGGCACAACAGGGAATTGAGGAACCACAATTTTATTCACCTCCCGTAAATCAATAACAAAACGATAAACAGGCGGTTTGGTAGGATCAGTACGTTTAAGAATGGGCAGTACAGGACTATTGCACACGTTTCCCCGAGTTTCTTCAATGACATCTTTCTCGATCAAATCATAGATGATCGCTAACAAAGCTCGTTCACCATCCAGGGAGATACGATATTGGGGAATACGTGGCAATCGCACATTCGATTTCAACTGAACAACATAAGGGGAGATATCAAGTAGGCCCACGTCGTTTGGACCCGTCGCCCACAAAGATGCAGGAAGAGAATCCAATTCCGGTGGAAGCTTATCGAGGGACAAATACATGGGAGAGACTACTTTCTCTCCGAACGTAAGCTTTATACCCGCAGGAGAACAATACAAAGTCGCATACAAGCGTTTAAGCAAATCCAGACCCAAAAGATTTTCACCACAACCAGTGGTTAAAATCAACGGAGCTTCGAGCTCACGAGGCCCAATTTTAAGGGGCAAAGGGCGCGAAACTGGATTGCTAACGGGGGCGCCAGAGAATCCAACAGATACATTTGTTAAGCCAGACAAAGGTGCGCCAGGGAGTTTCGAATGCATGATAGAACTTTTCGCTGCACCAGTGTCCAACAGAAAAGGCTCAACGACGCCCGATGTAGCAACTGCGACGTAAGGCCCTCTCTGATCAACCGGAACTGATACCACTCCCTCTCCTTGTCTTTGGCTGTCCTAGTAATTACTATCGTCAGTTCCCTGATCGACGTAATAATCGTCTACATTGTACTGCGCAGATCGTCCTTGCGATGATCCACGTTGGTCGAAACAATTATTAGAATTTGATGAATGGTCAGAGCGATCATTCTGAGCACCACGACCTCTACCACGTGATGCGTTCTGTGAACCACCACGACCTCCTCTAGACGAATTACCACCACTACGGTCATTTAAAGCAGGACAATTGAATTTAATGTGTCCCTCCTGTCTACAATAAGCACATTGGTTGTACCCCAACGAAGATCTCTGAAAAGATGAATCATTACGCGGCTGCGATCGATTTGATTGCGACTGCGATCTATTCTGCTGAGGCGCATTCTGATTAGAACGCGGCGGATATGCTTGTTGTAACAACACTTTAGTTTTCAGCTCCTTCGTCTTTTTATCGGCACGGTCATTTTCCTCTTTTTCTCTATTTTCGTAATATTGTGCCGTAGCCAATATCTGAGCTGAGGTAGAAACGGCCCATGAACTTTCTGAATTTTTCAATTTATTGCACAAATCGGGCAATAAGTTCGATACAAATTTATCCACAAACAACCTTTGTCCACCCTCAGTACCCATATCCTGCCCACTATGATCGACGAATGTTTCCTCGAACCTCGTAAAGAAGTCTGAAACACTCTCATCTTTCTTCTGCTTACAGGCTGACAACTTGTCCCAATTCACCCTCATAGCTGGCATAAGCGTTTTCATTAACGTAATGATTCGCTGGGGAAGAAGTTCAATCAACTGATCGGGTTTAGTAGCAGCCACTTGTCCAGCGTCTGCCGCTGTAATGGCAGCCCAATCACCACCTAATTCATTCGCGTGATCTTGGTGACGAATCTTGGCCCATACCGGTTGCGGTACGACATTGCCAAACAACATGTCGATATCGGCCAGATTCATTATCGTAGCGTCTACGAGCTGCGATAATTCTTTGTAATACCCCGCAGGATTTTTGCGAGGATCAGGCAAAGTTTGTTTCACCTGAAGCACTTCCGATCGTTTCCAAGGGAGGTGTATCCACACTCTCTGGAAATGTGCTGGTATTGGAGCATTAGCATTAGTATTATCAGCGGGTACCCAAACTGGCGGAACTTCTCGCATAGGATATTGGCCAGACCCATCTCGTTGTTCAATGTCCTCAACGAACAATGCATGAGGAATAGGAGCAGGACGAAGAGATAGCAACCGTTCAATAGCACGTCGGACATTAGTATCGACTATCAGTCCAGTTGCGAACTGAAGCCGAAGATTAGACAGGGCGGTCAGCACCTCGTCAGGCGCAACAGCCGCTATCTGATCATGTAAGAACTTGCACATTTCATCAAACACATATCTCTGAGTAGGTATGTTGAATTGATCAAACGTTTCGAGGACAACACGAGGTGGATTTCTAACAGGGTTTATCATCCAACCCATCGCCATATTGTATAGCGCAACACGTTCTCTATTACCAGGAAGCTGGCTACGTCTCTGTGGACCATCAGAACCTGCAGACCCAAAAACAGGTCCGAGCGACTGAAAGAAGTTTGTCGCAAGGGGAGAATCACGATTACGAGTAGAGGGAGAAGAGTAAGACACAGGACTAACAAGAGAAGGAGTAGAGACATTAGCAACAACAGGGGTTAACAACACAGGAGCAGTAGCGTGAGTAGGAGTATGTGGAAGCGGAGGAGCAGTAGGAATAGACACAGGCACAGGAGCAGGAACAGTCGGAAGAGCGGGTGCAGGTTGAGGAATAGGCGGAACAGGTACGGCAGGGACCACAGGAGCTGCGGTACCCTGTACGTACGGAGGTGGCGACTTCATAAGATAGGACATTAAAGAATCCTCAACTGCCTCTTCCTTCTTATCCGACTCCGTAGACAAAACAGGATAGCATTTGTCTATGGACATACGCTGTAATCTCTCAAACACTTCCTTATCCTTATCCTCCTTATCACGCTGAAACTGTTCAGCTTTCTTCACTATAGTAGCAACAGTATCTCGCTGACTACGTTTATTTTGTCTGATCTCTTTCTGTCGGGCTTCTTTGCGCCAGAACCGAAAGGCATCAAACATGGCCGGCCTAGATTTACGTTCGAACAACTTTATTTCCAAATTATCTAAGATCGACGCTTCGAAGCTACCGTGAGGTGGCCAACGAAGATCGCCGTCTTTCTTTGTATATTTGATCCAATAATCGTTAAAAGCAATCGGGCCTAGCCCATGTTTGCTATATAAGTCATATGTAGGAGTTCCAACCGGAGGTATCGGACACGAGTCCTCCAGCAGGGAATCCGCACCACAAGGTCTAAAGCAACTGAACAAAGTACTGCGACCAGGCATCTTGCACACTAGCCGAGTTTCACAAACTTCAAGGGTTACGGGATTTCGGGATTTACCAAGTCCCAGCAAGAACAAAACCCTCGGTCTTTGGCGGCTGCAGTCGTCAAACAAATACAACAACAACAAAGTACGCTAGCAAAGTGTCACCGACAAAAACACTCACACAGCGTGTACAACAAAGACACCCGCTAAAGTGTTTACAACAAAGACACTCGCTAAAGTGTCTACAACCAAGAACTCTGGGAGCGACCCACAAATACTTAACTCAAAGATCAATGGCGTCCTCAGGAAGGCCCGTCAATCGTCTCGCTATACCAAGGTCTACGCCAGGCGCCAAAACAGGTCTACAGTCAGGGTAGCAGTCCGTCGCAGCCGTTAGGAGGCGGGAATCTTCGCGGGAAAAGTCTTCGGGCCACTTATTTCGACAACAGGATCGATGAAGCGGGGTGCACCTTCCCTCGGAGATTTCACACGAAGTTCCTCACGATCGTCAGGCTTGGACCGGTACCACTGATGCAGGCCCCACGTTGGGCGCCAACTGAAGGACTGGGTTCTTTGGACCCAGCGGTGCCAGGGCACAACACCTGAAACCTTCGTGGGTAACCTGCTCCGGCGTACAAATCACAGAGACACGGGACACTTCCTTCGGCGTCAAAGAGTCAAGGTTTATTTACTGCAGGGAACACAGAAGTCACAAGAAGTACATCGAGTGTAGTTCGGGGAGACTGCTTCAAATTGTATTTGTGGATCGCTCCTTTTATACAGTTTCTACCCATAGGATAACATGATACACAATAGTTTACAACCTGGTTCCCACAAGTCGCTCTCAGAGGGGTCGCTTAGATCACTTTGAAACTCACAAGGTCCGGAACATAAGTGCGGAAACATTTGGCGGTTCCCAACTGTAAAAACCCATCTTCCCACCATTAGCAAATTCCAATCAGCAGTAAAGTAGATCGAAACAGGAACGAAGACAGGTGCAGAGGAAGACGGAGACAGTGGGGAGATCGGAAAGGGTGTAAAAGGGGAGTGTCGAGAAGCACGAGATACAGGCATCAAAGGGACGTGCCTAATGAGATGCACAACTGAGACAATAAGCCCGTGCGGCAAGATGAGCCTCGAGCGGCGCCATCTGCCTTACAGTAGCATCCCCCTCGTCATAAAGACACTTTCAAAGAACATGTGTCTTCCGCAAATATCTTGGGAGTCCCAGGGTCGCGAAGCGGACAGCGTCCGTTCGCTGGCTACTTGAGGGCAAGAGACAAAATGGATGCCGTATCTAAGATGGAACCCGTGGGTACAGATGACAAACCCACATAACAAACGAACGGTTTAAGTTAGCACAGCGAAACTGCGCACACTTGCTAAACTCGTCATTTGCGGTTCATAGATACTAGACTCGACCATATTCGTGTGAGTCGAAAACACCACTTACAATTGTCACGGAACCTCAGGTCCACCATGCTGGACTGCAGTAGTGTATGCCTCAATATGATGACTTCACAAATCTGCTTGTTCAGACTCACCCAAGAATCCTGCTTTTCTCACACTATAGACCATTGACCAACTTTTCTCCAATACAGGTTAAAAAAACCTAGAGAATCATTCTTGCTTTTACAGAACTCAACCCTAAAGCCTTAAGAGAATCCCTCTGCATGGTTATCACTTTTAGAGCCCAGGTGGTGAGTCCTGTAGACTCCTCCCATGATCGGCGACACCAGGAGGAACAGCTTGTCCCCCCCCCCCCCCCATGGTCCACTCGCCCCAAAGGTGACATTTTAAAAACATTGCATTCCCCCCACATACTGGGGCAGGTCACCGATTGACTGTGGTTTCACAACCCCCTGCAGACCCATTTAACAGGAGACTCAGCTAGGGAGATCAGCTTCATATTCTGGCACTCCAGGAACTCGAGCCCCTCGGTCCCGACCTGGGGCTGCAGCTGCCTGAAGTTGGGCCTCTGATTGTACTTGTAGTTCATATCAATTTCCACACATTCACATTCCATGCCCAGGGATGCGTGCACACACACACACATATCATACACAAATCACTTGTGGACACACAAAAAAATACACATAATGAGTGCGCAGGCACAAATCGCACAACCTCAAAATCTCATACACAGCCCTGCCAAGTACTGCGCATCAGGCGTTAGACTAAAGCATTTCAAAGTGGTGGTCCGCATTACCAGACTGAAATACAAAGTCACCATTATAGCACCTCCTCAGCTGCGTCAAGCTGGAGCGCTGGCTACTAACGCTGTACCATATATATTCACTCACAGATGGAGTGGCAGCGCGCAATGCGCGCTTCTCTCTACAGGCTTCAGGGTTGACTCGGCTACTCTGCTCAGTGCTACAATGTAACACAGATATGATTTGCCGCGCGGGATTACACTTGCCCAGTGGCAACTACTGAGACAGTGAGGTCAGGACAATGAGTTTGTCAGACTCGATTTATTCGTTATCGACTCCATTACATGCACTTAGGCATTACTCTGCAGATTCCATTCGGGAGAAACTAATTACTTTTAGCCATTCAAGGACTAGCCAAACTCATTTCCTGAAAGACTATATATATGTATATATATATATATATATATATATATATTGCGTAGGTCGTCACTTAATCAACAGATGGCATCTGCAGGATCCAAAAAATGACAAAGAGTCGACCCAGAAAGTGCTGGTGCAACGAAGTTTATTTAATTAAAGCCAGCGCTGCCGCCATGATATATATATTTTTTTCTTTTTTTTTTTTGTCGGGCCGTTTTGTTTTGTGATCAATAAATAATTAGAAAATGTCCCCCTTGAGTGCGCCTCAATCTTTGCTCCATTGGATAGAAGGAGTTTCGCACAGGAATATATATATATATATCAAACTCGTCTTCACTTCTCCTGCTTCAAGAACAAGTGAGCGTGGGTGGACCCAAGTATCTTGTGCATATATTTATTCAGCCAAGTCCCCCATTACGCGTTTCGGGCGATCCCTCCCTTGATCACATGACCTATATGTATATATATCTATACATACATACGTGCAAACTCTGATTAAGTATTTTATAGGATGAAACGCATATATATATATATATATTTATATATATGTATGTACATGCAAACTCTGATGAAGTCTTTTATAGGACGAAATGCATTGGCTGGGCTGGCCAGAAGTGTAAAATGTTGATGAATTGCAAATAAAAAAGCTCTCTTTTGAAAATCACGTTATCGCTCCCTCCTCTTTTTTTTTTTTTTTTTTTTTAAATATATTTTTATTGCAGGAATCAGTAAAAAGTTACATAATGGACCAGCATTACAAGGTCAACAAAGGATAATAGAACGCAACCTCCCCTCATTCAATAAAACATCCCATCACACAGCCATTCAGCCCACAACCCGAGGGTCGGGCGGCGAGTACCAGGGAGGGTCCGACGGGAGGGTCAGGCCGGTCCGGATGATCCACAGTCCATCATCTGCTTTTCTAAACCATCCTACCAAAAGGAAACAAAAAAATAAAACCCCCCCAAAACACTATGAACTAAACAGAGCCCACCCCACCCCCGCCATCAGTGTATGGAAAGAGATGGAGGAGGGATCATGGGAGAGTCTTCTGGGAACTCTACAGAGATGTAACCTACAGCTGTCTATCGGGACTCAGGGCAAGCAGCATCCTCACTGTCTGAGTCGCTAGAAACGCAATAATCCCTGAGGGCTTGCACTAATGTCTCCCATTCTAGCGCTGCCTCCTGCGCCTTCTCATTGTGTTGCCGCCTAGCTAGCTGGTATCGCAGCGTGCTTTCCCCTGCCGCCCACTTCAGAAGTTCGCTGTGCCATCGAGCCCACGTGGGGCCAACCCTCGCCTTCCAGTTCCTAGTGACCTCCCGCTTAGCAAGGAGAAGCCCTAAGTCGATGCATTTACTGGAAATTTTATTTTTGGGGGTATGTGGAAACCAGTGCAAGAGTCCCACCGCCGCGTCAACCGACAAGGTCCTCCCCGTCACTCCCTGTAGGGTGTCTCCCACCTCAAGCCAATAGGAGGATAATCCTGGGCAGGACCACAGCATGTGGAGGAGGTCTGCCCCTGGCGCGCGGCACCTAGGGCAGTCCGCAGAATCCGTGGCAAAGTATTGTTGGATCTTCGCCGGGGTCAGATATGCTCTGTGGAGCACATAGAAGTGGACCAGTTGAAAGCGGGCGTGGCGCGTGCCCTTCCAGGCCCGCCTCATGAGTTGTGACCAGGTCGTCTCTGGTATCTCCTTCCCCACGTCCGCCTCCCAGCGGTTTCTCAAGGTGGTGAGGGGGGTTAACCCCTCGTTAATCAGTCTGTTATACAGGCATGTAACCGCCTTGACCGTACCTGCAGACATCATGACATACTGGCATACCGGGGATGTAGGAGGTTCCTCCAGTCCGTTCTTCCAGTGCGCTTGAATCGCTCGGACCAGGGCTGTGTGCAATAGAAAGTCGCCACGAGGAACATCGAAGCGGTCAATGAGCTCCTGAAAGGGCAGCAGTGCCCCATCCTCATAGAGGTCACCCACCAGCTGCAGGCCCGCGTCCTCCCAGTACGCTAGTCGCGACCAATCACCGCCGTGAGGCAGGGCCGTCAACATACCCAAAGGTATCTCGGGTGCGTACGGCAACTGCAGCCGTCCCCGAGGGTGGGCGCGGCCCCAGCATAGTCGAATGGTCCTCTCCTCGAGCGTCAGGTCCTGCAAGGTCAAACGTTGGCGCAACGCAATAAAGGAGATAACATGTCTGGCCATCCCCGTGCCCCTCCCAGACTCCGGGCCACGGAATTCCCTGGCGATCTCCTGAGTGAAGGTCTGCAGCTGGGCCGCTAAGTAGTATTTCTCAAAGTCTGGCACCGCAAGACAACCCTCAGCTTTCGGCCTTGTCAGGGTCTTAAGGGCCACTCTCCGGCGGCCCGAGCCCCAGAGGAATCCCACCACCATTGATCGTAGTAAGCGAAAGGTGGCCGGCGGGATCCAAATCGGTAGTGCACGGAAATAGTACAGCAACCGAGGGAGCGCCACCATTTTTAGCAGAGCGATTCGCCCCGCCACCGATAGCGGCAGGGTAGCCCAGAAATCCATGCTACCCCGCAGTGCGCGAGTAATGCGGGCTATGTTCCCATCCAGGAGGTCAGTCGGGCCGTGGTAGACGTACACCCCCAGGTATTTGAAGCAGTCAGGTTCCCACCTAATCTCCCTACTGATATCGGGACTGGGTGTTCCCCTGCGAACCGGGAACAGGCAGGTCTTGGCCCAGTTCACCCGAAGGCCCGAGATCTCCCCAAACGCCGTGAGCGCTGATGCTGCCCCGTTTAAGGCGTCAATCGGGTCCTCAAGGAAGAGCAATAGGTCATCAGCGTAGAGCGAGACATAGTGCGGGCCCGATGGTGTCCATAAGCCATGAAAGTGGGCCCCGGACCGGAGCAGCACTGCCAGTGGTTCTACCGCTAGCGCGAAGAGAAGCGGGGATAGTGAACAACCCTGCCTCGTGCCTCTCCCCACCGAGTATTGTGAGGAAATCAGCGGGCCTGCACGTACTCTGGCCGAAGCCGAGGCATACAGTACCGTAGTCCATCTGACGAAGCCCTCTCCAAGGCCAAACCGCCGCAATACGCAGCGCAGGTAGTCCCACTCCAGGCTGTCAAAAGCTTTTTCCAAATCCACCGAAAGGACCACCGGGCACGGGGCGTCAACGAGCGGTTCTCCCAGCAAACGGAACAGCCTGCGGATGTTCATGGTCGTGTTTCGCTTGGGAATGAATCCGGCCTGGTCCTCATGCACCAAAGAGCGCATGTGACCGAGCAGCCTCGACGCCAGTATGCTGCTCAGTATCTTGTAATCGACCGTCAGCATGGATAGTGGACGGTAGGACGCCGGGTCGGACGAATCTCTGCCCAGTTTGAGGAGGGGAACTACTAAGGCCTCACACATCGAGCCGGGGAGCCGACCCAACCGCTTCGCCTCTCTGTAGACTATCAACAGTCTTGGCGCCAGGAGGTCGACATAGGCGGAATAAAATTCTATCGGAAGACCGTCCAGGCCCGGAGTCTTGTTCCTCGCCATCCTTTTAATGGCGCTGCGGATTTCACCCAGTTCGATATCGGAGCCCAGGGCCTTCGCCACGTCCGAGTCCACCGCCGGAAGTTCCAGGGGTCGCAGGTAGCCCTCAATCCGGGAGGGGTCCCCGGCTGAACAGCTGCGGTATAGGTGCTCATAGTAGCGCAGGTAGCAACTCAGGATCTCGGGTTGAGTGTGCACTTCAGTGCCTTCTGCCGTGCGCATGGACGTCGTCAGGGAAGTTTGGCGTGTGGGATTAGCCAACCACGCTAACAGTGCGCCCGATCTGTCTCCCTCCGCAAGCGACCTAACAGTATAGGCCTTATAGTCGAAGCAGCGCAGCCGCTCGACTTCCGCTGCCACCGCCTCTTTCGCCGCCGCCGTGCGCTCCTGAAGTTCAGGGTGTCCGGGGCGACGGAGTTCCAACTCACGGAGCTTCCGATCCGCCGTAGCCAAGTCATCAAGGATGACGCGCCGCATGCCCACCTTCTTAGCGATACAGTAGCCCCTGACCACCACCTTAAAGGCGTCCCATTCCAGCGCCCTCGAACCCGCAGTACCCCTGTTGGACGCAAAGTATTCTGAAATTGTATCTTCCAAGTCTGCCTTAAAAACGGCATCCTCTAAAATCTCCGGGCGCAATTTCCAGGTGGGCACAGCTGGGACCCCGGGGAACCAGCGAAGGTCCAGCAAGAGAGGGTTATGGTCTGAGATAGTCCTGGTCAGGTATTCAGACCGGACTGCTGCTGAAGTCAACTCCGCCGAGCCCAGAAACCCATCCAATCGGACGTGCAATTCGTGCAGGCCCGAGAAGTAGGAGTAGTCCCTGGTAACGGGGTGCTGTGCTCTCCAGATATCCGTGAGCCCCCAGTGCGTCTGCCATTCTCTCCTACCTTTAGCCACGCGGTGAACCGGAGAGTCAGGGAGGGGGGGTGCGAGCGGTCGGCCTCCACATCCACTATTGAATTAAAATCCCCTCCGAGCAGAAGGTGCCCAGAGAAGAAATGGGCTAACGAGCCCGATAACCCAGAGAGGAAGGCGAGTTGGTCCACATTAGGCGCATACACACAGCAAACATTCAGATCCCTCCCCCCCAGTGTGCCTGAGATGGCCACGTAGCGGCCCTCCGGGTCCACCACAGATTTCGTAACCTGGAATGGGACCCCAGCTCTAATCCAAATTAGCGTCCCTCTGGCATACGCTGAATACGAAGTGCAGAAGACCTGCCTCCTCCATCTACGCTGTAGCGCCGCCCCTTCCGCCTTGTTGAGATGGGTCTCCTGCAGCAGCGCCATTTGCACCCCTCTACGCACTAAGTAAGCGTGGACTTTGTGACGTCTAGACATAGTGTGAAGCCCTCGTACGTTCCAAGTAATGCATTTCACATTTGTAACATCAGCCATTGTCCCATATCGTTCGTTCCAAGTCTCTCCACCTCGGTCCCAGCAAAGCAAGAGCAACAATCAACCCAACACTGATGGCGGCCATTTTCCCCAACCAAAAAACCACAACTCCCAGTCGAGACAAACCTCCGCCCACCCCCCCAGAACAGGACCCAAATAGTACCATCTAGTTCCCATCCAAACCATACCCCTAACAATCCCAAAATCCCGGACTAATCCTGCGGTCGCCACCACAGGAGGGCCTTAAGGGCTAGGTGCGGGCTGGGCGCCGGTAATGGGCCCTCGATTCTCGGACTACCGAGACTAGAAGTGAGCCCAAAGCGAAAGCCATGTCACGAGCAGGGCACCCCTCCCTTCCTCACACCGGAGTTCCTGGACAATCGCCAACCCCTGCCACCTCCGCTGCAAACCCCCACCCAACTGGAAGTAGCTCACCCCATCATCCCTGTCCATCCAAAAGGTCCTCGACTGAGTTAGGAGTGATCACCGGCATGTGGACACTGTCAGTCACCGATTCCTCCGAGTCCGTTGGCGCCCCTTCGTCTCCAGGGTCCGTTTCCTCAGTGATGGGGCCTTCTCGCGAACAAGAGATCGTAGACAACATCTCCAACACTCCCTTCCGTTCCGCCGACGTCTCCACGGTCGAAGGCCTGCCCGCTTGTCCACGGCGATTCCGAAGCCTGCTGGATCGCCGTCGCTGTCCAGGTTCTGTAGTCAGCCGAGATGACGAGCTGAAACCATCTTTGCCAGCCCTAGAGAGTTCGAGCCAGTTGCAGACGTCTTCCGGGGAATCAAAAAACTGAGTCTTGTCATCCACAATTGAGCATTGAGGATGAGGTCTCCGTCCCTAAAATGTAGCAAGCGAGCCACCACCGGTCGTGGGGCGCGGCCCTGCTGCGGCAGCCTCGCCGGGACCCTGTGTGCTCGCTCCAAGGTGTAAAAGGAGGACAGGCCTTCAGGAGCCACCGTGTCCCGGAGCCAAGCTTCCAGATAGGCCACCATATCGCCATCCTCAATCTTTTCTGGCAGGCCCACCACACGAATGTTATTCCGTCTATTACGCCCCTCTGCATCCTCTGCCCGCCGCTCTAGGGCCTCAATCCGGGTCAGGGCATCCTTCATCGTCGCAGCCAGGGTCTTCTGCGCGGGCTCTAAGGTCTTCACCGAGCCCTCCACTTCCTTGACCCTATCAGAAAGCTTGCCATGGTCCGCTCTGAGGAGGCCCAAGCTCGTCGCAACCTGGGCAATGTCTTGCTGGAGGGCCGTGCGCGTGGTTGCTATCGCCTCCAGGACCCGGTCAAATTGTTGTTGCAGGTGAGGGCCTCCGGAACTCTCCGGGTCCCTACGATCATCCTTATCCGGCGCCTCCGAGTCTGAGGCACCCGGAGTGGCTCCTTTGGGACCTTTCGGTTTGCCCATGGCGCTGGAGTCCCGCGGTGGAAAGTCAATTAGAGGCACCTTCGAGTGCAGGCGTCCGCTCTGCCCCTCCCGGCAAATTGTCGTGGAATCGAGGGTCGCTGATCTCTGTCTCCAGGAGCTGTTGGTCGTCCGCAGCCTCGGGCCGTGTCACCACCGTGTCGTCGGAGGGCACCAAGAGGGAGGCGGGGACAATCGGCGCCAGGTCGGATAGGCCCGCTTGGCCGATGAGGATCTCAAACGAGGGCCACCAACGCCGCCGGAGACTTTGTGGCGCCAAGGCGCCGTGCTGCCCATGGATTACAGTCACTCGGCAGGGTGCAGCCGGGTGCGGTCCTGGGGTTGGGTTCCACACACAGGGTCGCCAGACGTCCGTATTACAAAGCCAATAATAGTCCGGACCTCAGGTCGTCCGGGATCGGTCACCGTGTTCAGATTCTGGGTAAAGCAACATCCAAATCATCATATCACAGGGAGATAGGAGGCGGAGGGTGCGCCGTGCCCAACGCTGTTCCTCCGGACTAAGGGTCCCGGCCAAGACGTAGAGAAGGTCCCGGCGCCATCTTGGGTCGCACTCCGCCGGTCCCTAAACTTCGATTTTCCGTCGGAACAACCGGTTTTCAAGTATCACCGGGTGCCCCAGTGGGTCCCAATCAGTTCAATCGTCGATTTGCGGGGACTAGGGTGCCCCGTGGACTCCGATCTGCAGGATCAATGCGGGCTCAGTCCCGGAGCCGAGCTCTCAGGCGACCATCGCCATCGGCGTCCAAGCCACGCCCCCCTCGCTCCCTCCTCTTGTATGGATCAGGAGAACAGAATTGTGCTATCAACTTTTGAATTGATCTGAATTGTTGGAACAAAATTGATACGAAATACAAGAAGTGCTTCCTTTTTTCAGGTTTTTTGTTGTATGAAAGGTGGGTCCCGAGCAGTGGGACTGCAAGAGGTTGAGCACTATTATTGAATAGGGTCTACACTAGCACTAGTGCGGTCGTTCTAGGACCAACACTGCTCTGTTGTATTGTATCTAAATCACCTAAATCACCTTTCAGTCAAGATGGCGACTCCATCCATTGGTGGGTGCCCTCCCTGCACATGCCCAGCAAGGGGTATTTTGCTAAATTTTAGGGCTGAGGGGACAGACCTCGTCAAGTGTGACCTTAAGGATCTGAAACTCTGTGCTGCTGGAGTTTGTAAAACCAGAGCCACAAAAATTGTTTTGTCACAACCCAGCTTTCATTTACATTTTTCCAAAAAGTTCATGTGGTGGAAGAAGTTCATTTGAATGTTCTTCTCACTAATGTTCATATTAAGCCAAGAGTTCCACCTAACCATTGAGAAAAATGGTATGATGATGGTCGAGGTTTCTTTGTATTTTTGTAGGGGTAAAAGGTGAGATGCTTGTCCAAGAAACAGTGCTGTCTTAACTTCAGGGGCAAAAAAAATGTATGGGGTCACTGCGTGTAACAACCTTGGATTTTATTGCCTATTTTCTGCTCTTTCAAGCCGCATGCTGACATACAAAATTGAATCATGTTTTAAAGGTTGAAAAAGATGAATAGAAAAAAGTAAAATAGAGAAAAATGTCACTTTCCCATCGGCACCTTGGAAGGTGGGGGCCATGGGCAACTGCCCTCTTTGCCCATGCCTTAAAACGTCTCTGACGTGGAAGACTCCCAGCCGTGGAGGAAACCACAGCAAAGGGCTGAGGAATGTCAAGTACCACTTTAAAAGGGCTTAACGCAAGCGCTCTTTTCCCCACGCGATTACACTCTGATTGACAAACTGTACATTTCCGGAAATCACAAATTGCCGCCTCACCTCCTGCTGCAAGGATGACCGCGCAGAAACATGACTTTGGTGGCCAAGAAACCAATTGCCTGATTTCATACTTGATCAGGCCACGCACACTTACACACACTTTGTACCATCTGTGCCTCTAGGCACAAAAAAACAACTTGCACCACAATGATGTGCCAGGTATCCTTGAGTAGTGCAGAAAACTGGGAACAAGCAAGGGAATTGCATTTAGGGCGAGGCACAAGGCAGAAGTAGCTCTGCGTGTGGGGAGAGCCCCGCCCCTGGAGAGGTGCAAGCTGCATGGTGAGTCATTTGCGCTAGAGAAAGGGAAGTTAAAGTTAAGGCTGTTTCTTTTGACTTTTTCTGAGCACCAGATTTAACACAGAAAGCTGTCTGCTGTGACCATGGAGTGCAAGAATTTTTTGTTGACGCAGAGAAAATGAAATGTTGCATGCCTTAGGAAGGGGTTACCTTACCAACCTGAGAACCCAATGCCCCTATAGATTTGCAGCAGGTATCAATCAATCAATCAAACAATAGGGGTTTTAAGCACGCTACTCACCCGTGAGGGTCTCAAGGCATGGATGGTGCAGCTCCGGTCAGTCAAAGAGCCCGCCAGTCGAAGAGAAAGGTTTTAAGGGTCTTCCTGAAGATGTGCCGGACCATGTCTGAACTGGGGTGGTGTGGAGTGCAAAAAATATCGATGGATTTAGGCCCAGATCTCTGTACTGGGGTGAATGTATGACATTGTTCTGCATTCTGTCCATCAACTGTTGTTTTTGCATTTGTCACCCCGAGTGGGATGGGTATGCTCAGACGTGAGTCCCGTGCTCTCCACACCACTGGAGTCAAGCTATCCTGGCTGATGACGACTGGAATGCCAGAAACAGGTCCAGGGATGCTTGATTCCGGTCCAGGAAAGACATGGCTTGGCAGTTCGGGCTGGACTGTTCCCATGAGGCACAGGGTCTAGGCTGATTTGCATATGGCCATGTCCGAACTGGGGTGGTGTGGAGTGCAAAAAAACCGATGGATTTAGGCCCAGATCTCTGTACTGGGGTGAATGTATGACATTGTTCTGCATTCTGTCCATCAACTGTTGTTTTCGCATTTGTCACCCCGGGTGGGATGGGTATGCTCAGACGTGAGTCCCATGCTCTCCACACCACTGGAGTCAAGGTATCCTGGTTGAAGACGGCTGATAGCCAGAAACCGGTCCTAGGATGCTTGATTCCGGTCCAGGAAAGACATGGCATGGCAGTTCGGGCTGGACTGTTCCCATGAAGCACAGTGTCTAGGCTGATTTGCATATGGCCATGTCTGAACTGGGGTGGTGTGTTGTGCAAAAAAAACGATGGATTTAGACCCAGATCTCTGTACTGGGGTGAATGTATGACATGGTTCTGCATTCTGTCCATCAACTGTTGTTTGTGCAGGGTGGGGGCGCCTCTGATGTCTATCGGGAGCTCATTCCAGGTCTTGGCCGCGATGTAGGAGAAGGATCTTCCAGCTGTTCTTGCTCTGTGGATGCGCGGGGTTCCGGTGAGGTTGGCGGTTTGTAGTTTCCTCTTGAGTACATGGATGGAGCTTCTGTTGTGGAGTTTTTGGGGTCCTGTGTTGTGTAGGCATTTGTAGGCGTAGGTGAGTATCTTTAAAGTTACTTTCTTTCCGAGGGGGAGCCATTGGAGGCTTCGCAGGTGTTGGAAGATGTGTTCGTGTCAAGGTATGCCGAGGACAAGTCGGGCTGCTTTGTTCTGTATGACCTGGTGTTTGTGGAGCAGAGACTTGTTGATCCCGGCGTAGAGGGTGTTTCCGTAGTCCGGTCTGCTGGTTATGAGATAATGGGTGATGGTCTTTCTTGATTCCAGGGGGATCCATTTGAAGATCTTACGGAGCATGTGGAGGGTGTTGAAGCAGGTGGAGGTGATGGCGTTACCTGTCGGGTCATGAGAAGGAGGAGTTGAGTACGATGCTGAGGTTCCGGGCATGGTCTGTGGGGTTATGGGGCTACGGAAGGCCACCAGGTGTTGTCCCATGCAGAGGGGGAGGATCAAAGGACGAGGACCTCTGTCTTCTCTGAGTTTAGCTTCAAGCAACTGCTGCTCAGCCAAGATGCTACGACCTTCATTCCTTCCTGGAAGTTGAGTATGGTGGTGAAAGGGTCCTTGGTGAGGGAGAGGATGAGCTGGATGTCGTCGGCATAGGATACTATGCTGAGTGCGTGCTGTCTGACAATGGCGGCAAGGGGGGGCCATGTAGATGTTAAAGACTGTAGGGCTGAGTGACGATCCTTGGAGTACTCGGCAGTTGATCTCTGTGGGTAGGGAGAGGAAGGGTGAGAGTCTGATTCCTTGGGTTCTGCCAGTGAGGAAGGAGCTGAGCCAGTCGAGGGCAGTTCCCTGTATGCCAGCTTCGTGGGTCTAGCAGTGAGTGTGTGGTGGGAGACTGTGTCGAAGGCTGCAGAGAGGTCGAGAAGAATCAGGGCTGTGAAGTGTCCTTGGTCAAGGAGGGTGTGAATGTCATCTGTGGCTGCGAGTAGAGAGGTCTCAGTGGTGTGGTTGCTGCGGAATTCATATTGGGAGGGGTCGAGGATGGAATTATCTTCGATGAATTTGGTTAGTTGGACGTTGACGGTCTTCTCCGTGACTTTGGCCGCGAACGGGAGGAGGTCATCCATCGTAGTACGGGTGCCTGGGTGCGGTTGAATGGCAGCAGAGTTGAGATCTGGTGGAGATCCGACACGGCTTGCGGCAACTCAGCTGCCATTCAACCGCGCCCAGGCACCCGTACTACGACGGATGACCTCTACATATTTGAGATATCGGACGTTTTTCTCTGACGAGGGGCAGTTCGCGGACGGCCCCTCCTCCATCTGTCAACCCAATCCTACTGAGACTTTCCAGTCATCCCTGGCCCGCTCGGGGATCAGAGCGTGTGCCCTCCATTGACTGACCAGGAACCCCGCCAGGAAAGTTCTCAATTAGAGATTCCTTAAATGCTATCCATGAACCTTTTAAAAGTTGCGAATTTGCAATATGGGGCCGCTATTTACCGCGAAGTGTAACTTCGTGGTAAATAGCGAAAACTTACAAAAATGCACTTTAGTGCATTTTTCTAAGTTGTATGTTACAAACACACATGTCCTTTGGACATGTGTGTGCGCAACACCTGTGTACATTTGCATTTCAGGGGTGCTACAGGGTGTCCTTTGGACACCCTGGCACCCTTGAAATCGCATCCTTATTTGCGATTTGCTAATTGCTAATCGCAATTAAGGATTGACTCCCCATTCATTCCTATGGGGCTTTAGGCCCATAGGAATGAATGGGAAATCGCATCCTTATTTGCGATTAGCAATTTGCGAATCGCAAATAAGGAAGCAGTAGAAATCACAAAAAATATTGCGATTTCTACATGCATCCCGTTTTGCGAGTCTGTAATAGCGATTCCTTAATAATCGCTAATACAGACTCGCAAAAGGGGACTTTGATGAATCTATATTATTGTGCTTAGTGGTCCATTATGCAGGTTTGCATAGTGTGTTAAAGGAGCTTCATGAAAAAACAACAAATATGCTAACCGGCAATCTATGGGAAATATTACTAACTGGGGTATGACTAAAATATTCAAGTATGGTAATTATGAAGTTTTATGTTTACCCGATGGGCACTGCGTAACCTTTAAAAATGGGCTAATACATAAATATAAAACATTTTGATGTGCTATCTAGGGTATTGTGAAACTGCTGAAAAAGTGACTGGGAGGAATACCACCAAAGATCCTCATGAAGTTGTCATCTTGCTCTATTATTTTTTCACAATTGGTACATTAATTGACAAAAAGCTTCTTAGAAACAATCTACAGCTACCAGTTATTTGGTATTTTAAACCCATCAGATTTGTATTTGTGTTATTGGCTTGTATTGTGCAATTTGCTGCTAAATTCCCTTAAAATGACTGTAAGTCACCCAAATTTGGATTTATTATTTCAAATATTGGGATCATTAATTATAATTCATTAACCAGTCACTTTGCCTAGCTATGCATCATATATGTTTGTTGCGGTACAGATACCGTTCACCATTTGATTTGATGCACAAAGCTGCTCGTTTCCCACAATAGCTCAGGGGCCCCGTTTAAAAAGAGTAGCCCAGTAGTTTTCTGAGCATCATACATTGCCTCTGAAAAGATGACATATTTTGCCTCCTTAATGGCTGACCTCTATCGGCCACCCAGCCCCTTAACACATGTCCGATTTACTTCCCTTGGGTTTACCTGCCAGATCCCTTGGTGCCTCAAATATCACATTAATTTACTTTTTTATGTCTGTTGCTACCCCTCAGCTACTGCAGAACACTATTCTCAATGAATTTAATATGCTTTTAAATGTGTGTATGTGGTATTTGTATAGTGCAAACCTAGAAAAAAGTCAGCAAATTAATATGTTTTTAAATGTGTGTATGTGGTATTTGTATAGTTCACATGTAGAAAAAAGTAATCGGGTTGCAGTAGTGGGTCAAAAAAACAACCAGTGATGAGAGGGCGGGGGCTGGGTCTGAGAGTCGATGTTGATGCCTGGTTCATGTGATGTAGTGTTCTTTAGATGTGTGTCTTCACTCTTTTATAAACTGAAACAGGATTGGAAAGATCCTGATATTGGGGCGTTGTTCGAGATCTAAGGTGCACCCTGTGGCCCCGAGGGATTTATCATCGTCATTTATTAGAGGACTGGCTGTAGCTGACATGGCATCTTTTGGCCTCTAGAGGGAGACTCTTCAGACTTCTGTATTTCGTTCGCATATTAAGAGTCACCGCCCTGGTGGACGAATTAGCTACAGCCTCAAACAATGCTGACCTGTGATCTGACCAATCAAGGTTCTTCCCTGTAACCAGGGCTCGAGTCGGGGTACCACGCGGGTGGACGGCGTCCCCCCACTTATTTTACCAGGAGCTCGATACCTGGAGCAAATGGAGCCACACATTCACTCTTTGGCCTCTCTGGGACGAGATCGGAGCTCATTCAGAACGCTGCTCACGAGCTGGCATCTCTGATGCAATCGCATCTAAGGGGTGAGCGAGGGGAGGCAATGAGTCTGATGGTGCAAGCCACCTTTCATGACGTCACTTCCTGTTGTGACGTCAGCGTCCCCCCACTTCTTTTTTTAGGACTTGTGCCCTGCCTGTAACCCTATTGACCTTAGCTTGATGAGATAGCAGCCAACCCAAAGGACGGCCTTAATTCGGGACAGGGTCTTCATAACTTGATCAAACCCCACAGCCTCCAGCATCCGCCATCACCCCTGACCTCTACCCTTTTAGCTCCTCGTGTTCCTGCAGGTTTTTACTATACATTATTGTTATCCTTGTTCGTGCAATATATTCCTATCTATTATAATCATCCTAAAATGGTTCTAAGTGTCATTAATATATCAACTCATTTGCTGGGGATATACGTTTCCACTTTGCCCCTGCCCCCACCCCCACACTTATTACTCATATATCTCTTCAGTACGCTGGCAGGAACTGCAGGTGAGAAATGACCGAGAGATGCCCCCCCCCCCCCTCCCCACACCGACGACACCGCCCCTCCCCCTCCTCTTATCTTCCCTCCCGACCCCAGACCTCTTCCTGACCAAACTTCTCCCCAGGTCCCTTTTGAACCTAACAGCTGAATGTCTTCTGTAAAAGTGTTAGGCGTGCCTATTAAAACCATTTATTCTTAAACGTCATCACTAGTGCTCGTGCTCACCTCGCAGCATGACTCAGGAGTTGGTCGCCATGGTAATACGAACACACTTGTAGTAAGGCCTTCAAGGGCTGCTAGTTTAAACAAGCATTCGCTTAGGTTTAATACTAACACTGTCGGTGCAGGGTTGTTCTTTTTTTGTTATAAAGCACATACATCTCAGTAGTTCCAACGCATTTCAAAATCAAATGTTTCACATCACAATCACATGTTGTTTACTGCAGTGATGCTCATCTTACTTGCTGGAAACTTTTATAACTTAACATTGGCTACGAGCTTAATTACTGATTTGTATACAAAACGGCATGCTAACCAGACATACCCTTTAACTCCTCCAGTTTAGCATAGCAGGACTGTTTTCATCCTGAAGCAGCTCTATTTTTTATAAACAAAGCGTTTGAATGCTTGACAGTTGAGGATTTCAATTAAATGCGACTTCAGGTTCAAGAGTGATCGCAGTATTTGCTTTTAAATGTGAAGAAATTGTGTTATTTAAAAGAAACACTTACCTTAAGGATATTTAAAAAAAAGACGTTTACTGGACTGAATTGTGCCCATAAAAAACACAGTTTACGTGAAAACACCATTCCACTACACACCACACACATCTACTCCACTGTAAAACACATTAGTAAAAAACATTTACATTTACAACGCCAGTAGCTCGAAATCTTTTTTTAATTTCTATAGCACAAACTCATTTGCAATGCAATTGGTCTCACATTTGTTAGAGTTAAAGCTATTGGCATTGTAAATGACAATGCATTTTATTTATCTGTTTTAAAAACGACACATAAGTAAAAGGCATTGTCATTTACAATGCCAATAGCTCAAACTTTCGTAAATGCAAGACCTATTGCATTGCAAATGCTTGTTTCTTTCGTGTTAAGCATTCCCTGACTGTGCATTTGTTTTCAAACTGCTGCCTTAGTGTACTTCCGTCCCCTGCACTACATGTTACTCGGTCGCCAAAGTGATCTTCCCGTTCCCTCTCACCCCTGCCAAGGGCCACGCATCAAGGGTCACTCATTTTGGCAATTTCACCGCATCAAAGCAAGCACCCAAGATTGTCACATGATTAAGCTGAGCAGCGTCCACTCAAATTCAAATTCAAAAATAACTTTATTCGGTATTTGTCAAAACACCATAAAAGCGAACAATGCAAGGTACATACCAAACACAACATTAAAAACTTGATTTTTAAAACGAAATCACTGCAGCAAATACACTTTGTTACATATATCAATCAATTAATCTAATCTTACAAGCCATAAAAACTTTTTATAAAATACATTTAGTAGGAAAGTAATTTCATTGGGTTGATGGAACGGTTGAGGTAAATATAACATATTTATGTATTATATGGTGTTTATTAGGCACAGAATAATACTCAACAAACCCTCAGCCTTCTAGTCACTTCTCATGGTTCCTCTACATTTTATAATGAACGACAGGAATTTTATCACCACTACAATAGTAAGCTCATCTTGGAGCAGATACAATCTATGAAGAGCAGGTTTACAACTTCTCAGGCCCCACAGCTTTAATAGTGACAACAGATGTTTTTTCCTTCCCCACTGATAGTACTGGCAAAAAAGAATACAGTGTATGTTAGACTGAGTGGCTACTCCATCACATGGGCATTTTATCAAATTCCCAGACCAGTCATTTGGAGCGGGGAACGTTATTAGCCTGAAAAAAGAATCCGTCCTCAATCGTGCTAAGAGCATTCTATGATAACATGAAAAGTTTGGCGCCAGATAGGGGTGAAGGCCATGATCATGGAGGATCTGGCGATGGGCTACGATGGTAGACTTATTCCCATCTAGATAATATCTCCTCTCCTCCAGTAGACCAAGACATGTCTCTTTTAGTGCTTTTTTTGACATTTGGGCACATGAGGTTGGGTTTGAGAAAAATTCCGGTTGGCCGATGGAAATCAGGAATTTTTTAACGTAGGCCAGCCATGGCTGTTTAAAGCCCTTGGCTTGCTGCAAGCAGTCATGAATTACTTCCCTATTAAAGGTCGTGTCCTCGCATGTCCAAATCTTGTACCACAGCATGACTGGCGCTATCTTTATCAGATCACTAATATGGGATCTGTCAAGTTCATTGTGGCATATGGTAGTAGATGTGGAACGCGGGACTCCTAAAAGATATCTCAGGAAAGCATTTTCCTCCCTCTGAATTTGGGAACTGTCTGCAAGTCCCCATATCCCCGCCCCATATACAGCTGTAGACACACATTTTGCTGCATAGATCTTGAGTAGTGTGTCTACCGGTTTCCCACCAAGTCTTTTAGCGAATTGCTTGACCGCCCCTATTGAGCGGGCAAAGGCCAGGTTCCGGGAGGTGATTGCTGCGGACCATGTCCCCCTATTGTTAAAAACAATGCCTAGGTAAGAAAACGTTTTAGTCATAGCTATCTTTAAATCATTAACGAAGGTTTTGCAATCAGGAACTTTTTTACTGGTGGTACATGACATCGTGAAAGTTTTCCCCACGTTTATTTTTAGGCCTCTAGAGCTCATAAAGGTTGCAAAGCCCGTTAATGCCTTTTGGAGTCCCCGCTGTGTGCGGGCCATGATCACCGCATCATCGGCGTATAACAATAGTGGGACTGCGAGACCATTTATCTTGGGGTAGTCCACCTCCAGATCAGACAAAGAAGCTGCTACCTCGTTGATGTACAGGTTGAATAGAAATGGCGCAAGTATGCAGCCCTGGCGAACACCCTTTGCTATGGGAAATTTTCTAGTTTGCTCGCCATTTTTGCCAAATCTCACCGTAGCGCCTGCATCTCTATACAGCTCCTGGATGAAACTTAAGATGTTTTTATCTATCCCCATTGTGTTCAGGGTTTTCCACAGCATACCATGATCCAAACAATCAAACGCCGAAGTTAAATCGACGAATGTTAAAAACAGATTCCCTTTTTTTGTTCCAATATATTTATTCATTATGAGGGACAGGTTTAGACCCTGCTCTATGGTTCCCAAACCAGACTTAAAACCATATTGGAATTTTGAAAGTATTCCATTGCTTTTAGACCAGGTTTGTAATTTGGTTAACAACACCCTGCCTGCTATTTTCATTAGGTTATCTAGCAGGGAGATGGGGCGATAACATTTTGGGTCTTGTCTGTCCCCTTTTTTAAATATTGGGATAACTATTGCTTCATTCCATGTGTTGGGAAAACCTAGTTTAGTGTAAGCATTCAGTACATTTGCTAATAAGGGGGCCCAAAGATCTACGTTCCCTTTAAACAAATCAATGGGAACTCCATCAGGTCCAGGGGCCTTTAAACTAGCGCTCTGGCAGATAGCTTGTTCCACGTCTGCAGGGGAAAACAGTACTTTTAGTGGGAAATTTTCCTGAAGAGGTGAAAGAACCCCTTGCCCCGCATCCGTCTCATTTTGTGGGATCGGAGCAAGTGAATCTTTCTTGTAGAGGGAGGTAAAGTAATTAACCCAGACATCTTCTGGTATGCCTATTTCTATGGTGTCTGCCTTCCTGTCCAGAAAGAAGGGGGCGTTAATTTCTTTCCAAAACGACGTATTGTCCCTTAGAGCACTTGCCTTTATCAGGGCTTCCCAGGCTGCGTTTTTGAGTTCTTTCTGTCTAAGTCGGAGGGTCTGCTTATAAGCCTGTCTCGCTTCCCTAACCAGACCGCTATCCCTAGGTACGATCTTTAGGGCCTGTAAGAGGGTTTTGTGTGCCTTGGAACAGGCTCGATTGAACCAGCCATGTAATCTTGTGTCATCCCCTAACTTTAATTTTTTAGTTAACTTGGCGTTTATTGTAGCTTTGATCCCTTCATACGCCTGTATTATTAGCTCGGGGTTGGCACTTGGTTCCAAGCAGATGTCAAATTGTCTAGACTCTTTCCGTACCAGATCTTTTAGAAAGTTTGTAGGTTCAATTTTTGCCCATTTAATGGCGTAGCCATTTGTTCTGGCCAACGCGACTGAATGACCATGAAGTATATTCATAGTACTTGTTTTTTGGTACCCCGATTTCCCTAGACTAAGGGAGGTCCACTCAAGATTGTCATGTGATTAGACTGAGCAGAGTGTTAGGTCTCATTGTGCTCACATTGGTGGTGCCAACGCCTGCTCTGGCTGCTGTGTTTTAACTGCTGCAATACTGATCGTGTCGGTGACAGATGGATGCTGCTGCCTCGAGAATTGTGGAGGCAGAGTGTTAACCTCTTCGACGCTTATGACGAGGAAGCACAGTGGAGCTGTGCTCATGACGAGCTAAGCTTGTCATAACTGGCGCGGAACGCCCAAGAGGGGCTAATTCCCCTCCTGTGCGGGCGTTCTACGGGAGTGGGCGGAGTGGTGACAAGCTCAGCTCGTCATGAGCACAGCTCCACTGTGCAGCATGACGAGCTGAGCTCGTCACGAACACCGCGGAGCAATCCGGGGCCCCCCCACCCCCTGCATTGCGGGGGAATTAGCCCCACGTGGAAGGGGTTAAGGGAGTTCAGGCCAGGTGAGCATGTCCTCTAGGACTCTTCGCCTGTATATGCCCTCCATGGGGCTAGGTGAGCATGTGCCCAGTGGCGTAACTAGGGGTGGCTAGTGGGGGAGCGGTCTGCCCCGGATGGCAAGAGTTTTGGGGCAGGCAGCCTCCCCCCCCTACCACCTGCCGTCTCGGGCGGCAACAACCCATCTGCTCCTCAATTTGTTTGCCGCGAGGGGGTGGCAAACACACAAAATACTCGCCAGCACCCCTACCCACGCTCTGCGCTGCGGCCGCTGCGGATTCTGCAGGTGTTAAAAGCAGAGAACGCCACGGGCGCCCATGGGGCTAGTTACACCCCTGCATGTGTGCTAGGCCTCATCGCCTGCAGTCTGTAGGTGCCCTCCCAGGAGAATGAAAAGGGGGGGCCCTTGGCCCCCCGCCCGCATGGCGGCGCAGCGACCGCCTCCTCCTTACATGCTTCTCGGTGGTGGGGCGTGCCCTCCTGGGCGCGCCCCACCACCGATTGGTTGGCGCCCTCCCTGATCCGGATGGTAGTATAGGACATCCGGGTCAGGGGGGGCGGGCCGCAGGAGGGGCTGGGTTGGGGGCGTAGCACTCCACATCCGGCCCCTCATGGATAAAGATGCGGGGAGCGCCCGGGAGACCCTCTTGTTCCCTGGACGCCCCCCCCCCACATCGCGTCGTGCCCCGCGCTCGGGGCTTTTTGTTTGTTTGTTTGTTTCGCTCCTCGCCCCACCGTGGGGCTGTTTAATTTTCTTCATTTTCTCCTCTGCAGGGGCTCACCGCTGGGAGTACTGCGACACGATCAGCAGTTGTGTGGAGAGGAGACCAGTGCTTTTCGGGACATAACTGGAGGCATGGACGGGACGATCGTTGGCCGTGGTCTTTGTCTCCCTTTACAGGTTTCTAATGTTCTGTTGATTTTTGTATACATTGTTTACCATGCAATTAAAAATTTATTAATTTTTATACCTTAATAAATACGGCCGGGGGGTCTTGCGACCCTCCGCCTTCCAAAGATAACCATGTTTCATGTTCATGTGTCCGGGGGTTGGTGTGGCCATATGGGAGGGGGCGGCAGCCAGTCGCTGACCATGCGGGCTGGGACAGACTCACATGCACAGCGCAGCCCGCTTGGGAACAGTGGCACAATGAAACTTGAGTGGGCCCTGCAAAGTACATGGAGGCCCCCCACGCTCCCACTCAGGACTTCTCAGGCCAGGGGCCTGCCGCCTGTGCACAGAGCAAGAGAGGACCCCCCTGGAGTTCATGTGCCACACTGCCCTGCGGAGGCTAATATAACGCAGCTGCTTGGGACTTCAGAGTGCATCCCAGGAAGTGCCTCTCAGCAGGACGCAGTGGGAGGGAGCTGAGCTCTACTGAGCCCTGCAGCCTAGCTGCTCAACAGTGTCAGGTTATGCTTGGACACCAACAACAGCTGCTCCAAGCACATTATACATGCAAATAAAAAGTTCTACGGTGCCCCAGGCTGGTCTACAGCGCTGGAAAAGGTTGGATGGGGCAGGCTGCAGACAGTGGGTACCACTTGTGGTTGTGTATCCCCTCAATCTGATTCCCTTTCTTCTTAGTACTCTCCCTGTCACCTTTGCACAACTCTCTTTTTCGTGCTCTCATTTTTGCCATCCCACTTCTGCCTTTTCGAGCCATCTCTCAGTGCTTAACTTGTAAAATAATGAGTACCGGTGCCGAAGTTGGGCTCAACCTCATGCGGCCAGTGCGATTACGTTTTAATGCAAAATAATACATGGATGTATATTGTGGAATCCACCTTATGCCGCTTTAATCCACCACCAAACACTCCCTGCCCCTTTACTTCACTCTTACAGGATCATGCTTTCTCCCTTTCCGACGGGGTTCTCTTTCTTTTCCTTTGTTTGTTTATCCCTCTCTAGCCCTCGGGAAATATCAGATGAGGTCAAATAAGTGCTGTTCCCAAAAAATGAGTGCGTAATTTGTAAAATCAGGAGGCCACCACAACTTTCACCACCCATATAATGTATGTTGAATTTATAAACAGCTGTTGTTCTGCTCATCTTTAAATTACAAAAAAACAGTGCCACCATGTGGCAGCTGTCAAGTGTTGGTGTTGGCAATTAAGTGCCGGTGCTGAGCACCGGAAACCACAGGCTCAAATTAAGCACTGCTTTTAGATAACAAAGCAACTTAGTTCGGTAACTAAAAAGCACCAGTTTTGTTTTGCAGGTACACAGATGCATGTTGTGCACACAAAATGACATGGGTGGGCCAGATAAAAGGCTTTTTTTAAACTTTAGACATGCTGCACAGCATCAAAAATGCTGTGCAGTGTGGGTGAAAACTATCGGTAAAACCAGGTCACAGATGTGAGGCTTTTGGCTTTGCCAATACTTGTTTATCCTTTGGCAAAGGAGTTTGACTTACTGGTTTCCCTGCAAATAGATCCTATTGTAGGGTGACCAGATTTCCCAAACAAAAAAACTGGGACAGCCCATAAACATAGAAGTAGGACTACAGTTTACACTAGCGGGTCACTGGATCTTGGTGCAAACTTTGACTCCAGTGAACATGGTCATGCTGGTTGTTGCCACAATGGCTGGCATAATGACATTCTTGCGGAGTTTTAGAAACAGAGGGGAAATCCCAAGAGGAAATGTCTCTTTTTAAAGGATTATCTTCCCAGAACACCTTCATCTGGAGTGACATCCAGATGAACATATCTTTTTAACACCAGGCCAGTGCCCACTCAGCCACTACTCAAAAACCGGGACATTTCTGTGCTCACCCTAGCGGCCATCTAAAAACCGGGACATTTATTCAGTTTGCAGGAAAGTGTCGGGACACTTCATGAAAAACCCGGACCGTCCGGGTAAAACCGGGACGTCTGGTCACCCTATCCTATTGGCCAAACTTGTGTTTGAGCACAGGAATCAACTACGATTAAAAAAATAGTCAAGTAAAAATACCAACTACCATGAATCAATAGCTACAAATTGCAATGAAATATTCTCCATAGAGGGCTCGCAGACGTCTAAAACCACGTCAGTACTCAAAGGAAATCTGAGAATACCATCTTTCACTGGTCAACTGGAATGACTCACAGTGCGAAGCCAAGTATATAAAAGCCTGGGGAGTACATCTATTCATTTTAGATTGACGGAAGCCTATCACTTGTATAGATTTACCGGTTTTCTTAATTTGCAAAATCTAAAGAAGTATGCCTGTAAATGTTCATGTTTATAGATTTTAAAGTGTACGTCATTGCCCTCAGTCAGGTTCCTATGTATGCCCGGTCTCACTATTCAGAAATCAGTGAGTGCTTTTGCCTGAAAAGTTAAGGACACGACTACAGGGCCCTGAATGGACCCATTTCCATGGCCATTGCTTATATCCTTACTAAACGTAAGCATTATGGAAAAAAGACCACATCCCTGGACGCAGAGCCGCATAAGCATGTGCGCAAAATCCGTTCCGCTCGCGGATTTTCTTTAAATCCCCGATCCGCGAACTCCCGCGAATTTACTGAAAATCCGCGAAATCCCCGAGCAGCAGATTTGGGGGGCAGAAGTTCAAGCCTGTTGAACTTGTAACTATTTTAGGATGGCGCCGGCAAGCTGCCAGCGCCATCCTAAAATAGTTACTAAGTTAGCTTCAACAGGAAGCACTAATAGATAAAATAAAGCAGGTGCTCGAGCACCTGCTTTATTTTATCTGTTAGTGCTTCCTGATGAAGCTAATTTAGTAACTATTTTAGGATGGCGCTGGCAGCTTGCCGGCGCCATCCTAAAATAGTTACAGGACAAAAATGTGAGTTTTGTCGAGGTTGGGCAGGTGTGCGTTCTCCCCATTTCTATCGTCGAAAATTAGCTATGATGCTTGATGGAGGCCTTTGCATTATTGACTTTCACAAGCTCAATCTCTGTGCAGTTCCTGTGACCACGAGCTTCTCTGATCCGTGCCTGTCCTTTTATGCACACAAGAGGCATGCAAACTCGCATCTAAGGCTCGCCCTTTTGGCCCTGCCCCTCACACTAGCGATGTGCACCGTTTTCCAGCCCTTTACCCACTATGAAGGACAGCTCACTTGAGGGACCCCGGTGCTCTTCGGTGTGATGGCAAAGATAATCAGCCCCACCAAAAATGTGAGTTTTGTTGAGGCTGGGCAGGTGTGCGTTCTCCCCATATCTATCATCGAAAAATAGCTATGATGCTTGATGGAGGCCTTTGCATTATTGACTTTCACGAGCTCAATCCCTGTGCAGTTCCTGTGACCACGAGCTTCTCTGATCCGTGCCTGTCCTTTTATGCACACAAGAGGCACGTGAACTCGCATATAAGGCTTGCCCGTTTGGCCCTGCCCCTGACACTAGCGATTTGCCCGCCCGGCCTTTACCCACACAATCTGCCGAATCCGCGGATTTTGCGGATCGTGAATTCGCAAATTCGAATTAGCAAAATTCCTCCCTCACACCCCCACACCCTCATACCCCCACCCTCACACACCCTCACACACCCCCACCCTCACATCCCCTCCCCCTCACTCCCCCTCACCCTCACACTCCCTCACACCTCCTGACCCTCACACCCCCTCACCCTCACACCCCCTCCAACTCACACATCCTCACACCCCCTCACCCTCTCACCCTCACTCACCCTCACACACCCTCACCCTCACACACCCTCGCCCCCTCTCACACCCTCACTCAACCTCACACCCTCACACCACCTCACCCTCACACCCCCTCACCCTCACTCACACACCCTCACTCACACACCCCCTCACCCTCACGTCTCCACCCTCACATCCCTTCACCCTCATATCCCCTCACCCTCACACCCCCTCACAATCACACACCCCCTCACACACCCTCTCACACCCTCATATCCCCTCACCCTCACACACCCTCACCCTCACACACCCTCCTCCTCACACACCCTCTCACTCCCTCACCTTCACACCCCCTCAGCCTCACACCCCCACACCCTCGCACCCCTCACCCTCACACACCTCACACCCTCACTTCCCCTCGCCCTCACACCCCCTCACCCTCACACCCCCTCAGCCCCTCATGCACCCTCACACACCCTCACCCTCACACCCCCTCACCCTTACACACTCACACACCCTCAACCTCACATCCTCTCACCCCCTCACCCTCTCACCCCCTCACCCTCACACCCCCTCACATCTCCACCCTCACATCCCTTCACCCTCATATCCCCTCACCCTCACACTCACACACCCCCTCACACCCTCACACACCCTCACCCTCACAACCCCGTCACCCTCACACCCTGTCACCCTCGCCCCCTCTCACCCCCTCACCCTCACCCTCACCCTCAAATCCCCTCACCCTCACATCCCCTTACCCTCACACCCTCACCCTCAAACCCCGTCATCCTCACACCCCATCACACCCTCACACACCCTCTCACCCTCACACACACTCACCCTCACTTACCCTCACCCTCACACACCCTTACAGACCCTCACCCTCACACACACCCACACCCTCACCCTCACACTCCCTCACCCTCACATCCCCTCACCTTCACATCCCCTCACCCTCACACACATCCTCACACCCCCTCACCCTCACACACCCTCACCCTCACACACCCTCACCCCACTACCTCTCACCCTCACACCCCCTCCCGTCACATCCCCTCACCCTCACATCCCCTCACCCTCACACCCCCTCAAACACACCCTCACTCCCTCACCCACCCTCACCCTCACACCCCCTCACCCTCACACCCTCACCCACACACCCTCACCCTCACACCCCCGCACCCACACACCCCTCACCCTCACACCCCCTCACTTACCCCTGTTACCCTCACCCCCATCACCCTCACCCTCCCACCCTCACACCCCCTCACTCCCCCTCACCCTCACACCCCCTCACCCTCACAACCCCACACCCTCACAGCCCCACACCCTCCCCCTCACACACCCTCTCACTCCCTCACCTTCACACCCCTCAGCCTCACACCCCCACACCCTTGCACCCCTCACCCTCACACACCCTCACACCCTCACTTCCCCTCGCCCTCACACCCCCTCACCCTCACACCCCCTGTTATGGCTGTCTTTTTGCTAGCTCTCTGGAGAAGGAGAATGATGGAGAGTGACTCCAGCCTATCACCCCCATAGCATAGGGAGTAGGCCGATAGACAGGGATCCTGTCATACATATATAAAGGCATTTTCGTGCCATTTCCCTTAGAGTAAGGCTTATGAATTTAAGTGAGGGGTTAGATATATAAGTATTAGTCATGATTTACTCATTTGCTAACATGCCGATCTGTTTCTCATGGAGCTATGCATATTATGGGCTCCGTAGGCCTTAAGCGAGACAGACTCCATTTTGCTTTCTGCCTGGTAGCTCGAGAAGGCTTTCTAGGTCAAGTGTGATGTTTTAGTTTTAAGCTGTTGTTCGCTTGGAGAGAACCGGTTCAGGCTGACCCTTATCGAAGGAATGTATTTTTCTCCACTCCGAAGACACAACTTCAGGCCGGCCGGCTGGGAAAGTGTCCTTGGTACGGGGAGGTACAAGAATTTGGTGGGCGGCAGGTTACTGGCCGTGAATTTCCATGAAGGAACGGGCTTTGATATTAGCGAAGGTGTTAGTCTTTCAGTGAGTCAGTCCGTAGGCGGCATCTAGCCGTTAGCATCTCTGCCATTATTCACTTTCATGGTGGACGAGCCGCCATCTTTGAAGTCGGAGAAAGATTTAAGACCGAAACTCTCTGAGATAGACTGAACGAGAAGTGGCGCGGAGCGCACTAAATACAGAGAGAGAGAGACGGTAGTTAATAAACAGCGAGGTTCCAAGGTCCTGAGGGAGAGCAGACGAGGTTGAGCCTAGCGGTGCAGACGTGTACTTGTGACGGCTGAGGGTGACTGCAAGGCGAGCCAGGACCCAGAGACGAGACAGGAGCCTAGATGACTGCCGAGTCCCGATTTCCCGTTAACCAGGTGAAGTCCGACCAATCCTTATAGTGCGTGCACCCTAATCTTTCTCTTTTATTTCTTGTGTAAATGTAATGCTGCATAGTAATGTGATTTACGTTTATGGTTAATAAATGCCCTAATTCATATAGAATTACCGTGTGCCTGGTGCTTATGTTCAATCTTGGTAAACGATACTCCTAGGTGAAAGCTAGGCGCATGAATGGACGAGTAATCCCAATCAGGTAAGTGGTGATCACACAAATAGGGAGTGAGTGAACCTCTGATGCCAAAAGCAACGAGTACACTATACAATCTGGACCCATATCCAAAGTTATTATTGTAGTTTCATTCCGAGTAGACCGCGGAGATAATATCCCAATATATATATATGTATAGGTGTTCATAGGAATGTGGTCGTCGTTTGACACGCGGCGTTAATGAGAGCACTGGGGGGGTCAAACCAGTGTTTATACCCACAGGATTGTGGCTTGCGCTAATGAGGACACTAGGTGGTTGAACTAGTGTGTAGGTTTCGCAGGATCGCGAACGGTTTGGAAAAGGGAGCATTGGGTTCTGCAGGCCCGTGTGTAGACGCACCAGATTGTGTGTCAGATCTGCCCTAGGGTAGAACGGTCTGGGTCGGAGTGACCGCGAGGCCAACTGATGTGAATAAGATATTGTAGAAAGTCTGTATATGTATATAGTCATTCCCCATTCTTAGGTGCAACTTGTATATTTATCTGTATATCTACTTATTGTGGATACGATCTGAGAAGGGAGGTTGAGTACGTTTTGGCTGGGTCACAGGGGCCCCTGGGGGCTGATCCCATCTAAACAGAAAATCCAGCCATTACATCTGGCGTCACGAACTGTTTACGAAGCCTGTGTGCATTGTGTTGTTTTCATCTCGTTGGTTTGCGCTCGGCTTGTACGTATAAAATTTTGTTTATAATTGTGTATATATTTTTTGTGTATCATTATGTTTGTGAAAAAATCATCGTCGGTTTTCAAATTACCGATTCAGATTCCCGGCTGGGAGTCTACGCCTTACGAGGCTTTGGCCCGTGAGTGGGCTGATTCTACTGGTTTGAGCGAAAATTGGTCTTCATTCTTGGAGCAGGCGGAGCCTGCTGATGTGATTTCGTGCCTACAGAAAGCGCCAGTAGTGAAGGGTGATGAGCTTCCTGTTTTAGGACGCAGAGGGTGGATTATTCTTAATGCATACAGAATAATGCACGAGAGGGTTGTGCAACTACAGAAACAGTTTAAAGATTCGGAAGGACAGTGTGTCGAGTTGCAAAATGCGCACACTTTGTTGCGTTGTCAAAATAAATTGCTTGCCGATAAACTTGAAACATATCAGACCATTGCCGAAAGGGCTGCGGTCCGTATTGCACGATATAAGTATAAACATCGTCGTGGACGTGTGTCTTCACGCAAAGTGCGTATGGTTGTAGCAAAAGCTGGAATGGATTGGAACCCCGATGAGTGGGACGGTAATATCTGGGATTCTCATACTTCTGACTCCTCGGCAGAGGAGGGTGACAAGCGCGAGTCTTCTCGCTCCGGACGTGATTGTAAATCTGCTTCGTGCATTGATTCAACTCCCGATTGTGACCGTGCTCGTTCTTCCCGTGCGGACGACGTAGCTTGCCCTGATTGTGATGTTAAATCTAAGATGCGGGCTTCCTCGGAAGCTCTTCCCGCAGTTTCTGCTCACCCGATCTTTCGACGGAAATTACAACAAGCCCCTGGTAATCCGGGTGGTATCGCTCTTGACTGTATTGAAGATTTTACTCAGCAGGAGATCAGTGACATCCTGCAACGATTTAAACAACGACCTGGTGAGACCTTGCTTACCTGGATGGTGCGCCTTTATGAGCTTGGCGCTTCCGGTATTATGCTCGATGCCGTTGATTGCTTACGATTTTGCTCTTTGAGTTCTGATTCCACTATTCAGGACCATTTTCGGAATTTTAATGGTAATGTTCAAACTTCTTTGCTCCAGCTTGCGTCTGATGGCTGTAATCATAAATATCCAACTGAGTCTGATTGGCCCTCTGATGAAAAGCCGTGGTATACTCTGCGCGATGCGTCGCAACGTTTAAAGGAAGAAGTCATGAAAACCTGTATCTTCCTTAGTACTGCTGACAGATTATTGGATGGTCTTTTAACATCTTCTGTGCGTAATCGCATTATCCGTTCTTCTCCTGTTGCTTACAAGCAGGTCATGATGACTTTATTGATTAACCAAACTGGCAATCCTTTGTCTGCTGTGCTTGAGTCTGTTCGTCAGCTTGGTGAGCTGGGTGAATGGTTTAAACCTGAAAGACATTCCCGACCTGAGGGTCGTACTGCTGGGGACTATAAGTTCTCTAGACGTGACATGTTTTTTGCTCTCCTGGCGGATGGTGTCAAAAGAGAAGAGATTGATGGTGAACCTAATAATGTCCTATGGGATATGTTTCGTAAGCGTGGTTTGGATCGAAAGGAAGGTGCCCGTCGTGTGCGAAAGAATGAGTATGATCGTGGTTCGGATGACAGCGGTGATGAGAGGCGACGTGTGAATTCTGATCGCCGTGATGATCGGCGCCATGAACGTGGTGGTTCCCCCCGTCGTTATGAGGGGAGGGGGAGAGAGGATGATCGTGAGAAGGGTGGAGATGATCGTGGCCCTAGCGGACGTAGAGATGCAAGGAGTTATTCCCCTGACGTACGAAGGAGGGAGGATCGTAACAGACTCTCTGACCGTAATTCACAACTTTTTGAACCCGATACTAATCCGTTTCGTACTGGTGACGGATATGAACAAGAAGTTCTGATACCCAAGAAAGCTGAAAACATTTACCCTGATCTGTCTTGGTTGACGGAACGCAGGAAAACTGACTAGGAAATAGGTCAAGCTCCGGTACGCAGGTGGGCCCACAGAGATTACAGACCCTATGTAGATATTGAGATTTTTTGGAAACATCGTAATATCCAAAGGGCCCGAGCGTTAGTTGATACTGGAGCGGAGGCCACTTTAATTCATGGTAAGTCGAGAAAATTTCATGGACAGTCTTTCACAATTACCGGTCTGGGTGGTAAAGAAACACCCGCAGTTCAAACTGCACTTGAGATTAAAATTGGTAGGATTCCTCGTAGAGAATACTCTGTGTTGGTTGTGCCACTTTTGGAATACATTATTGGAATTGACATTTTGAAAGGTATGACTTTGCATTTGGATGATGGTTACTATCAATTTGGTACTAGACAGTACATTTCGACCAGACCCGTACGGGTTGGCCGTTTACGCATGCCACCTATTAAGATCCCTTTAGCGACAAAAGTGATTTCTCAGAAACAATATCGCATCCCGGGTGGTCATGAAGAAATTACAGCTACGATTCAGGATTTGGTTGACGCGGGAGTCATTACTCCGGTCACATCTGCTTGGAATAATCCTGTTTGGCCCGTGCGCAAAAGTGACAACTCTTGGCGCATGACTGTTGATTATCGAGAATTGAATAAACATACACCTAAATTGACTGTTGCAGTGCCTGACATTGTTACACTGATTGAGAGAATTCAAAAGCATCCAGGTACGTGGTATGCTTCGATTGATATTGCTAATGCATTCTTTTCAATTCCGATTGCCCCCGAATGCCAGGAGCAATTCAGTTTTACATGGAATGGACGTCAAATGACGTTCCGGAGTCTTCCTCAAGGCTATGTACATAGTCCTACGATCTGTCACCGGCTGGTGGCGGAACATTTGTCTGAGGTGCCCACGATTCCACAAGTTCAGATTTGTCATTATATTGATGACATCTTGATTCAAGGTGAAACACAAGACCAGGTACAGTCCCATTTAGATCAAATTATTGATTGTCTGCGAGCGAAAGGTTGGGAAATTAATCCTGACAAATTACAAACTCCTTCCCAAGCTGTAAGATTTTTAGGAATTAATTGGCATGAGGGTCACAGAGAGGTGATTCCACAGGTTAAACGAAAAATACTTGATTTTGCTGTTCCCAGAAACAGGAAAGAAGCTCAATGCTTTATTGGATTGTTTGGATTTTGGCGTCAGCATATTCCCCATTTGAGTCAGATTTTGGCCCCTTTGTATCGAGTCACTCGTAAAAAGAATGCGTTTGAATGGGGCGAATCTCAACAGACTGCTTTTAATTTGGCTAAAGAAGCTATTCAGTATGCTTTGGATTTGTGGCCCGTGAGTGATGGTGATGTGGATTTGAATGTGTCCGTGGAAGGTCTGTATGCCAATTGGAGTTTGTGGCAAAAGCAGGGCAGACAAAAAGTGCCATTAGGTTTTTGGACCAAAAAGTTGCCAGAGGCTGGTGAGCGTTACTCACCTTTTGAAAAACAGTTGCTTGCTTGTTATTGGGCTCTGGTAGATACCGAGCAATTGACTTTAGGCCATGCTGTGATTTTGAGGCCTGAAATTCCCATCATGCAGTGGGTTTTGAGTTCACCGAAGTCCCATCGAATTGGACATGCTCAGGAGGCTAGTGTGATTAAATGAAAATGGTACATTCAGGACAGGGCACGTGTGGGTCCGAAAGGTGTGGCGGTTTTACATGAGCGAGTGGCGCAGGCGCCCTCCAATGAGGCTGAAAGTGAGTGTTCGGTTCCCATAGTGCAGGAGTCTCCCGTGAAGTGGGGTAAATCATTTAATGATCTGTCCGCGGAGGATAGAAAACATGTGTGGTTTACGGATGGTTCTGCGAAGTTCATTGGTGACAAAAGACATTGGAAAGCTGTCTCCTATAATCCGATTACACAGAAATTATTGAGCACAACTGGAGACGGTAAGAGTAGTCAGTATGCTGAACTCTATGCAGTTTACCAAGTTTTGAAACAGGAGTTACCAGGCACATGTCATATTTTTACTGATTCTTGGTCCACTGCAAATGGACTAGCGGTGTGGTTGCCTACATGGCACTCGCACAATTGGGAATTGCACTCCAAGGAATTATGGGGTAAAGACTTGTGGCAAGAAATTTGGGAACTGCTTCCGCACAGTACTGTAACAATCTTTCACGTGGATGCTCATACTCCAATCGATTCCCTTGACAAATTTTTCCATAACATTGCAGATGAACAGTCTAAAATTTCTGAGGCAGTGGTTGACATGCAAGATTCTAATTTGGCGGGATTGGCGAAATGGGCCCATCAGAAAGCAGGACATTTTGGAGAGAAAGCCACTAACAGGTGGGCTGCTGATAGAGGAATTTATATTCCCTTTTCTTTAATTAAAGATGCCATTCTACATTGTCCCATTTGCCAGCATTCTAGAAAGAAAGAGGTGCCTCAAATTGTTCGGGGCCACTTACATCGAGGTAAATTGCCCGCCCAAATTTGGCAGATTGATTATATTGGTCCGCTCCCTATGAGCAGAAACTGTCAATACATTTGTACAGTTGTTGATACTTATAGTGGCCTTTTGGTCGCTTTCCCTTGCAAGAATGCTACCCAAGTGAATACGATTAAAACCCTGGAGCTGATTATCCTATATTATGGTGTCCCATTCCAAATTCAATCAGACAATGCATCCCACTTTCGTGGAAGATTGGTGCAGGAATTCTGTATGGAAAACAATATCGACTGGGTGTTTCACATTCCATATTACCCACAAGCTTCAGGACTGATTGAGAGAATGAATGGCTTGTTGAAAGAACAGTTGCGCAAGTTGACTGATGACCGTTACAGCCAGTGGAGAGATGTCCTACTTCAAGCTTTGTTAATTTTAAATAACCGTCCTTTGTTGCATGCTGAATCTCCTTTGATGCGTTTGTTTCCTCCACGTTTTGATGCGAAACCTAATTCTGTTGAAAGTACTGTCACTTATTGGGAAATTACCCCCGGTGCTTTGGCTCCATGTAGAGCAACCCCAGGTTCCGCAGGCCTCGACCTGCATGCTTTAAATGATGTACACTTCCCAGGAAAAGATCGAATAATTGTTGAAACTGGCATTGGTGTCTCTATACCTGCCGGTAGTTTTGGATTAATTGCCCCTAGATCTGGCCTGGCCCTGAAAGGTGTTCAAGTCCTTGGTGGTGTGATCGACAGTGATTATCAGGGAGAGATTAAGGTTCTCTTGCTTAATAGCAGTGAGACTGATTTGTTGATCAAAAAGTCTGACCGTGTTGCTCAATTATTGATTATGCCTGTATTCAGTGGTGAGATCAAGAAAGGCTCTGCCCCAACGTTGCTAACTGTGCGAGGACAAAAAGGCTTCGGATCGTCTGATCTTCCTGGAGCTAAAATATGGGTGCAATCGCCTAAAAATCCTCCTGAACAGGCTGATATTATTGCGACCGGTCATGACAACACCGTTTTGGTGATGAAGCCAGGGAAAGATGGCTGGGAAGCTGTCCCGGCTGATAAATGTTACTTAAGAGAATGATTAAGGCCTGTGTTTCTATTCTTTCAGATCATTCTTTGGACTGCGGCTGCAGGATGTGTCGGCGTTGGACTCCTTTTGGCTTGCTACGCCGGGAGAGGAGAGGATCCACCGACGCCGAGTGATGGGACAATAAGAGCCGCGCGGTCCGCGTGGCGCGCCTCTTCAAATTTTTGGGTCACACTCGCAAAGCGAGTGACGAACTCTCCGCATTTTTGCCTTACCCCCATGAAATCCGTCACTGACATTTTAGCTACCTGTTTGGTTGCTGTCCCTGCATCTATTGAAACTCTACATTATGTATTTAATGTATCCAATGCCCGACCTAATGTTATTCTGGGCGATTTCGCGGCCCATGAATTCTGTCCCTCATGTACTCTTCTTCCAGACCTGGATGTCCCTATTAATTCCAGAATTACTACTTTTAATATTACCCCTGGTGATCTTTGTTTCATTATGACCTGTAATCCTAAGGCCATTTCTGAGTGTATACGATTGAAACTTCAAGCAGCTACTACTTTTTCATTCCATCAACGTTTACTGTGTTCAAAGAGACTGCCTAATTCATGTCTTTCAGTGAATAACAATATGACCTATAAAAGTTTAGTTGTAGCCACTAGCCATTATCGTTCAATGTTGTTACCAGCTGGATGGCTCTTTTCATGCGGGAATTCATCTTGGCCCTATATTCCTGCGAATATTTCTGGTGGCCCGTGTGCCATCACTAGATTAAGTTTGCTAATGTTTTCTTCACATCCTCCTTCACATTCCCGTATTGTTCGTGACTCAATGTCCTTACATGAAGACTGTGATTCCTCTGTTCATCTTTTCTCCAGATCAGAATATCTTGGTTTAGCTTTTTCTATTATTGGTGTTCCTGCATTAGCCGTTTATAATGCTAAAACAATAGGCAAGATGGCCTGCTGGATGGTCAAGTCGATCAACCAGACTTCTACTGTTTTGTCAGATTTATTGTTAGATTCCCAAGGTGAACGTAGAGCTATTTTGCAAAATCGTGCGGCCATCGATTACTTGCTGTTAAAACACGGGCATGAATGCTCTGAATTTGAAGGTCTATGCTGTTTTAATTTGTCTGACCATTCTAAAGATATCCAGTCCCATATTAATAAACTCCACGACTTGACGGCAGAAATTAGAGAACACATAGATCAGGGTTTCTTTGACTGGCTTTTTAATTGGCTCCCTGACATGCATTTTTTACGACAAATTTTGGGAGGGGTTATTATTATTGTTTGTGCCCTTATAGCGATTTGCTGCTTCATTCAGTGTATCCCTTCCCTGCTACAATTTTTTAGACTTACTAAGAGTCGTAGATCAGTTAGTTTTGTTTCATATTATTCGTCTACTGACGTTAGTTCCATTTAGTTTGTGGATGATAGACTGAAGTCAAGGGGTGTAATGTTATGGCTGTCTTTTTGCTAGCTCTCTGGAGAAGGAGAATGATGGAGAGTGACTCCAGCCTATCACCCCCATAGCATAGGGAGTAGGCCGATAGACAGGGATCCTGTCATACATATATAAAGGCATTTTCGTGCCATTTCCCTTAGAGTAAGGCTTATGAATTTAAGTGAGGGGTTAGATATATAAGTATTAGTCATGATTTACTCATTTGCTAACATGCCGATCTGTTTCTCATGGAGCTATGCACATTATGGGCTCCGTAGGCCTTAAGCGAGACAGACTCCATTTTGCTTTCTGCCTGGTAGCTCGAGAAGGCTTTCTAGGTCAAGTGTGATGTTTTAGTTTTAAGCTGTTGTTCGCTTGGAGAGAACCGGTTCAGGCTGACCCTTATCGAAGGAATGTATTTTTCTCCACTCCGAAGACACAACTTCAGGCCGGCCGGCTGGGAAAGTGTCCTTGGTACGGGGAGGTACAAGAATTTGGTGGGCGGCAGGTTACTGGCCGTGAATTTCCATGAAGGAACGGGCTTTGATATTAGCGAAGGTGTTAGTCTTTCAGTGAGTCAGTCCGTAGGCGGCATCTAGCCGTTAGCATCTCTGCCATTATTCACTTTCATGGTGGACGAGCCGCCATCTTTGAAGTCGGAGAAAGATTTAAGACCGAAACTCTCTGAGATAGACTGAACGAGAAGTGGCGCGGAGCGCACTAAATACAGAGAGAGAGAGACGGTAGTTAATAAACAGCGAGGTTCCAAGGTCCTGAGGGAGAGCAGACGAGGTTGAGCCTAGCGGTGCAGACGTGTACTTGTGACGGCTGAGGGTGACTGCAAGGCGAGCCAGGACCCAGAGACGAGACAGGAGCCTAGATGACTGCCGAGTCCCGATTTCCCGTTAACCAGGTGAAGTCCGACCAATCCTTATAGTGCGTGCACCCTAATCTTTCTCTTTTATTTCTTGTGTAAATGTAATGCTGCATAGTAATGTGATTTACGTTTATGGTTAATAAATGCCCTAATTCATATAGAATTACCGTGTGCCTGGTGCTTATGTTCAATCTTGGTAAACGATACTCCTAGGTGAAAGCTAGGCGCATGAATGGACGAGTAATCCCAATCAGGTAAGTGGTGATCACACAAATAGGGAGTGAGTGAACCTCTGATGCCAAAAGCAACGAGTACACTATACAATCTGGACCCATATCCAAAGTTATTATTGTAGTTTCATTCCGAGTAGACCGCGGAGATAATATCCCAATATATATATATGTATAGGTGTTCATAGGAATGTGGTCGTCGTTTGACACGCGGCGTTAATGAGAGCACTGGGGGGGTCAAACCAGTGTTTATACCCACAGGATTGTGGCTTGCGCTAATGAGGACACTAGGTGGTTGAACTAGTGTGTAGGTTTCGCAGGATCGCGAACGGTTTGGAAAAGGGAGCATTGGGTTCTGCAGGCCCGTGTGTAGACGCACCAGATTGTGTGTCAGATCTGCCCTAGGGTAGAACGGTCTGGGTCGGAGTGACCGCGAGGCCAACTGATGTGAATAAGATATTGTAGAAAGTCTGTATATGTATATAGTCATTCCCCATTCTTAGGTGCAACTTGTATATTTATCTGTATATCTACTTATTGTGGATACGATCTGAGAAGGGTGGTTGAGTACGTTTTGGCTGGGTCACAGGGGCCCCTGGGGGCTGATCCCATCTAAACAGAAAATCCAGCCATTACACCCCCTCAGCCCCTTATACACCCTCACACACCCTCACCCTCACACCCCCTCACCCTCAACCTCACATCCTCTCACCCCCTCACCCCCTCACTCACCCTCACACACCCTCATTCACCCTCACACACCCTCTCCTTAACACCCCCTCACCCTCACCCACCCTCACCCCTCTCACCCTCATACAACCTCACCCCTCTCACCCTCACACACCCTCACTCACCCTCCCACCCTCACCCTCACACACCCTCACACCCCCTCACCCTCACCCTCACACCCCCGCACCCTCACAAACCCTCTCACACACCCTCACCCTCACAACCCTTACCCTCACACACCCTCACTCACACACCCTCACCAGCATAGCATAACAAAACATAGCATAGCATAACAAAACAAAGCATAGGATAGCAAAACAAAACATAGCATAACAAAACAAAACATAGCAAAACACAACAAAGCATAGCATAACAAAACACAACAAAACAGCAGAACAAAGCATAGCATAACATAACAACAAAACAGCACATCATAACATAAAAAAGCATAGCATAACAAAACATAGCATAATAAAACATAGCAAAAGACAACAAAACATAGCATAGCATAACAAAACACAACCAAACATAGCATACATAAAACATAGCATTGCAAAGCATAGCAAAACATAGCGTAGAATAACAAAACACAACAAAACATAGCATAGCATAACAAAACACAACATAGCATATCATAACAAAACAAATCTTAGCATAGCATAACAAAACATAGCTTAATAAAGCATAGCATAGCAAAACAAAGCATAGCATAATAAAACAACAAAACATAGCATAGCATAACAAAACATAGCATAGGATAGCAAAACAAAACATAGCATAGCATAGCAAAACATAGCATAACATAACAAAACATAGCATAACAAAACACAACACATAGCATAACAAAACCTAGCAAAACACAACAAAACATTGCATAGCTTAACAAAACACAACAAAACATAGCATAGCAAAACAAAACATATAATACCTTAGCAAAACATACCATACCAAACACAACAAAACATAGCATAGCATAACAAAACATAGCATAGCAAAACAAAGCATAGCATAATAAAACACATCAAAACATAGCATAGCATAACAAAACATAGCATAGCATAACAAAACATAGAATAGCATAACAAAGCATAGCATAGCAAAACATAGCATAACAAAACATAGCATAGCATAACAAATCACAGCATAGCATTACATAACAAATAAAAGCATCTGATAGCAAAACATAGCATAGCATAACAAAACAAAACATAGGATAGCAAAACAAAACATAGCATAGCATACAGCATCACTCCGCACCACCACAGCATCACTCAGGGGCACCACAACATCACTATGTGCTACCACAACATCAATCTGTGCAACCATTCAACAACACCTGGTACAAATATGTTCCTAAATGTTTCAAGCTTTATTACACATGTAACAAAAAGATGTTAATATTTCACTTCTGTTCTTGGATTTTCGTCACAATAAAATACACTGAAGATATTCGTCACAAAAGTTATTTACAAAACTTTAGGCTATTGCCATTATAAATTACAATAACGTTTATTTAAGTATTAATTATTGAAAAAAATTAAAATCGGTGTTATTTGTAATATCAATACATGTAAGTCACGTCAATACAACACATATTGCATTACAAATGCTCTAGGTGTCACATTTGCAAAAGTTATAACTATTGGCATTGTAAATGACAAAGCTATTCATTTAGCTATTTTCAAAAACAAAACATAAATTAAAAAAATTATTTACAATACCAATAGCTCAAACTTTCCTAATGCGAGACCTATTGCATTGCAAATGCTTGTTTTAACTTGAATTGAACAGGGTAAGCTCTATACAGATACTTGGGTCCAAGTGAAAAAAGGAGATGGTCGACGCCTGACCAGGAAATTCCACACAATTAACGGTTTAAAGCAAGGCTGCGTTCTGGCCCCAAGCCTCTTCAACATCTATACTGCGGACCTAGAAAGTGACATAAGCACCATCCCGGGAGATCCACCAAAATTGGCCCACTCGCCTATAACAAGTCTCCAATACGCCGACGACATTGGGCTCCTTTCAAAAACCCCCATCGGTCTACAACATTCGATCTCTAAACTGTCGCAGTACCTTGCGAACGCACAACTGACTATAAACCTAAAGAAAACTAACATCATATGCTTCTGTGGCTCTAGAAAAAAAAAATTTGTCTGGAGGATAAATTCTATCCCTATAATCCAGATAAATCATTACAAATACCTGGGAATCTTACTAGACCACCGATTAAAGTTTAAACAGCACCTAGACCAGGGGGAATCCAAAGCAAAGCAGCTTCAATTTGCCTTCAAAACTGTTCAAAAGCAATTAAAAGGTCATTCCACCGGCCACATTCTCAACATCGTAGCTGCCAAATTTTTGCCATCATTGACATACGGTTCCGAACTACTGGCAATCCGGGACGCTACAGCGTTAAATCTCGCCCAATCTAGGCTGTTCAAAACTCTTTTCTCAATCCCGAGACATTTTGCGAGCCCAAATCCGTTTGGAGTTCGGTCTCACTAACCAGCTCCCAGCAAGACAAGGAGTACTCGTAAAAATTTATTGGCGTATGAGGGAGGCAGAAGAGGAATCCCTGGCCCACCTTTGCTGGTTAGAAGTCGAAAAACAGGCCGGGCAGCCAGACTCAATATACAAGAACTTGAGGCAAGCGTTGGAGGCAACTAGATGAATCTTGGCGTCTGCCCATGACATGTTCTGCCTTCAAACTGATAATCAAGAAAGCAGTCAAACAATCATCACTATTCATGGACAAAGCAGCAGTGGCTGGCAAAAGCCATGCCTGGATCGTTTTGCCGTCATATACCCACCTAAAACCACAGGATTATTTGAAAGAATGCTTCAGGGACCACTACAAAAGGAAACTAAGCCTTCTAAGGTTGGGTTGCTTCTCGTCCAAAGACCTCACTCCCAAATGGCTACGGCAGTGGGCAACTCCCGATTGCCGCCTTTGCGGCAACGGCGCAGAGTCTTTACTGCACCTCATATGTATATGCCTGGCACTCCAAAATCTAAGAAAAACGCTTCTTCAACCTCTTTTAAGAGAAGCCCAGGTGAGAACTTGCAGGGCGGCGGTGATAAGATGCCTAAGCGGTTCTTGGATAGAACTATCATGTAAAACCATACATTTTTTTAACCTTGCCGCCATAGAGCTGGAAAAAAGGGCACCATCCAAAGAGGTCCCTGGACAATAGGACAGGCTTTGGCAGACCACAGACTTTTCCTCCCTTTTTTTCCAATGGTTGTTTTTGTGCATCATGAGTTAATAATAACGAGCCTCTTGTTTGAATAACCATTATTCTTTTATACTTTTTTCCTCTTCTCTTAGACCTTTTTTTCTGCCACTTTTGCAGAGCATGCTATTAATCTTTAACTCGACTCAAAGTTTATTCTGTGTTGTTTTTATGATGTAAATACCGCTTGCATGGTGGTAAGTCCACCCTTTTATGATTTTTTTTAATTCAAATAAAGTATTATTATGCAGAACAGGGTAAGAGTGTGGTTTTGTGTATGGCGGAGGTGGAATGTTGCACTGTTACTTCTGCTACCTGTTTGGTTAGGGAAACTTGTATTGCTGCTGGCCATGTTGTAACAGTGCTATGTTCAATAATGTCTAAAAAAGAAAACTCATCAAAACGTTAGTTTAAAGTTCTCCAAAAGGTATTATTTCAGGTGGATTTCCAGTATTGAATTTTGCAGTACCAACATATCCATACTGGAGTGGTCAGTACACAGATAAATGCCATTGATAGATTGTTTTCATTGTGATATTTTTTTGTTAAGGTTACTAAGTAGTGTGTACCTATTTAAAGGTGGCACATACAATCTTTAGCTAACATGTTTTCGTATCTAATTATGTAATTTGACATTCAGCACAGAGTGAATCCGGGATTTGTTGAAGCTGGAACTTCTAGTTTGGATATGATGCTCCATTAGGCAGATTGTTTTATATAAATATGCCCATAAATAAAGCAACTTGGCAGCTGGATGCCTTCCCACCTATCACTCAACAACATAAGGGCATTACAACAAAAAGCATGTACTCCTAAAATAAGGCCGATCTATATGTTTTGCCAGTGCTTGTTTTTAATGTACTGCTGCAACATGGGTATCCACCATCTTGAATGATAAATCTATAAAAAAAAAAGGCATCCACATCATGACGTATGATGTACATGCACGGATGCACACTCATGCATGATACTACAGCCAGGGCTTTAAGTGGGCCGGGTCTCACCGGGTCTGAGCACCGGCAGTTTTTTAATCCCTTCACTGCTGGCAGGTTTCCGCCCCTGTGCGGTAAACAAACGAACAGGGGCGGGCCATGACGAACCCCAGCCGTCATCAGCACACGAGCACTTTAGTGCATGACGGCTGGGGTTCGTCACCAGCATGGAAGGGGTTAAAGGGAGCCTCGAAACGGGTCTCTATCGGGCTCTGTTTTGTGCCCTGGCCGGACTGCAGTGGAGCAGGCACGTCGATGTGCGCTCCTCACACTGCTCACTTCTCACTAGTAGAGAAGTGACGTTTTGACGTCATGCCAGCTAGGCGTTTTAGAAGAAAGGAAATCCTTTAAAGAGAGTCATTTTCTCTCAGGGTTTACCTTCTCTTTTTGAAACTCAGGAGCAGCAACATTGTCATGGTGTCTCCAGGGCTTTAAGTGGAAGCTTTTAAAATATTATATACAACCCATAGTTGCTGCTTATTTACTTTATGCAACTAACAACCATTGACAAAGCCAATAGTCCTGTCTTGTTGAAGGTATTATGTTACTTGTTGTATCATATATCAGGATGCAATGACAGAAACAGCAAAATAATATGCTAAGGACAGATTTTTAGCTCACATGTTTTTAAGCCACGCCCTTAATTACATTAGTCACGCCCCTTTGAGAGACCCCCAGTTTTTTCATCCCACTTAAAGCCCTGACTACAGCAGTCCGGCGTAATTCCTACCATGCAGGCGCGCATATGTATCATGAAACTATCCCGCCATACCATGGAGATGTAAAAGTGCACATGGACACTATCGTGTTTTTTTTTTTTTTGCCTATGCAGACCAGTTTTTTTTTTCTTTTTCTTAACAGCGTCGACAAAAAAACACACTCGCAAAGCTAATAGGTCAGAATTAGCAAAGCAAGATTGACCTGGCAAATGCTTGTTTCGGTAATCCTTTACTCTTCTAACAACTGTGGAAATTCTAAACCCCGTGCAGATTTTCCATAGTTCTAAGTGCAATGTGTGGTGTAGCTTCAGACCTCGATTCCGTGAATCAGGAACTCGCTTTTTGGATATTTAAGTATGAAAAACATTCTAGGAAGCGGGCTCTAGCCTCTTACAAGACAACAAGACAGTGTTCCAAGGAGTCAGAACTGTACACGAGGAACCTTGGACACCGCGCCACATATTTCATCCCGAAATACTCTTTACAGGTAGGTCTATCACTAACACACCCCAATAGACGGGGCCCAACTTTCCTTCTTCACCTGCCGTCACAACACCCCATCCCTAGAGTCCTGGGTGAGTGCCCCTTGAACATCACCATGGACGTCATTTAGAGATAGAATATGGTACTCTTTTGACTGCCCTTTTGGCACTGCAGTGATACCCTGGTCTATAGGATCTTCAGGCCAGAAGAAGAACCGGAAGTGAAACCTAGCTCGCCCTTCCCCTTAGGAGGAAAAAGGCGGCTGCTGAGGAGCTAAAGATTCAAACGTTCTATCCTGTGACGTCATCAGGGTTAAAACGACAGTGAGGTGATCTCACTTCCGTTACTCCAGTGAGCCGGTGCCCTGCACACCAAGGGGCCCCACATGAGGCGTCTTGAAACGCACCCTTTTCGCAGCAGACTCACGAGGCTCGGTAATAAAGTCTACAATATAAACTGTCAGGAGGCAGCATTCAGTCCCGGGGGAGAGCGCTCTGATAAACAAACCCCTATTCTAATGGCCCCCGCTGCTGAGAGCGGCCCCCGGACGGCGGCACCGCGGCAGTGCTCATTCATTCCTGGAGTGCGCGCGGCACACTGACAGATATGAGCAATAAGCAATGCACGGTTTAGGCCGCGCCTGTCACCCGAGAAAAATGTTTATGAGCTCAGCGGCGCTGCGGAGGTTTGCTGTGCATGCCGAGGAGCCGCCATGAAAAGTGATGGGGGCAGGGTGGCACGAGCGGGGGGGGGGGGGCGGGGGGAGGGAGTCGGAGGGGGCATGAGAGACATAGGGCAGGGTGTAAAAGACCAGAGAGAGAGGGGAGACAACAAAGGGATAAGAAGGACTTGCGTACAGAGCGGGAGAAAGAAAATTAAGGGGGTACCAGGAATAAAGACAATCGGAAAAAGCGTGGAGGAACGCTCTGAGAGAAATATGGTGAAGACAGTTGTTAAGAATGTTTTGTTGTTGTATATAGAGCGTAAGTTGACGCTCTTGGAGTCGTTTCGTGTGGTTGATGGACAATGGTCGCTTATTGTTACCCAACTCAATGAGTGCTTAATTTGTAAACAGAAAAAAAATAGAAGTACCAGGGCCCTGGTCACGAGGCCACTGCGGCTTGCACCACACATTCCCCTACCAGCGCCGTCAATCTCAGTACTAATAAACTCCACTACTAACCATCACGCACCTACAAGTGTGACAATTCGGTCTATTCCAGACACCAAACGCGGTAAGAATATATTGGGCAATGGGTATTATCATTGGTCATGTATATTGAATTAATACACAACTGTTGTTGTTCTGATCTATACATTTGTTGTTTTGATCTCTAAATTAGACAAGCAGCGCCACCATGTGTCAGCCTGTAATAAGTACTGGTGTTACCAAGACCACCTCTCCTTCAGGAAGAAGCTGAAGGCCTGGCTGTTCGAGCAGTAGCGGCAAAGAAATAGCTTTACATGACAACATAAATCCTTAAAATACTGTAAAATATAGAATTATCCCACCACAATGATGGATTACAGCATACCTATAGCAGGGTATGCTGACCCGATATTCCCTAAAGTCTTGGAAACGAATACGCCTGCACCATATCATGATTGGTGATCCAGTAGGGCTCTATGAAGTGACAGAGACTAGATCTCTTGCAGCCCGTCAATTTTTTTTGTTTTGTTTTATATAGCGTGAGCTCGGCCTGAAGGTATCAGAGCGCTTTACATGAGCACCAGTTGCGTCACAGGTGGACACATTCATTTTGTTAGCCACAGGGAGATTAAGTGATGTTCCCAATATCACAAGATGTTGAACGGCCTGCCGAGGCTCGGACCCGGTTCCCCAGCTTGGAGGTCGACCGCTCTAGCCGGATAGTACGCATAGTGAGACTCGTGTAAATGTAAGTATACGTGAGGAAAAATGTAACGGTTGGCGAGCTCATGAAGCTTGCTTTGACTCTGGCTCAACTCGAGGTCTCTTGTAACCTGGTATTTGTAAGGTAATCTGGTATTTGTAAAGTGCAAACAAATCACCCCTAAGGGTCTCAAGCTGCTGGGGTCCGTCGAGGAGATCTAGTGAGCTATTGCCCAGAGTCACATGGTGTTGGGCTAAGCTGCTGCCAGCGCCGGGGGATCGAACCGTGAGCCCCATGCTACGGTATCAGCCCCCCTCGCCACTGCGCTACACCTCTCCTTGGACCCTAGAACCCTGAACAAGTCAAGCTTGGCCCTTCCCTGGTAGAGCCAATCCTGTCTGCAAGCAGGTTATATGGTCTCCGGCTCGGCTGTTGCGCCCATGTGCATCCTCTTATGTTGATGGTGATTACAATGAAAGCAGCATCCATGGTCTGCAGCACCCCTGAGGGGTACATTCTGTGTGATTAACCTATGCAGAGACACATGAACACCAAAAGGAAAACTATGAACAAGCTGGGTTTTACATTCTCAAAATCAGATTCGCTAGATTCTTTTTAATCGGTGCCCAAGCTTTGGGGGATGGAACGGTGTTCATTTGACAGCTCAGTTGGTTTCGCATCTGCTGCATTAGCTGAAAGAGAGAGAATGCCAGCAGCATCAAATCTGCTTTTCATCTCTGAAATGGGTAAAAGGGAACTAAAATGTTACTACATGATGTTACACATGCAAGTTTACGACCTTTGACCCTGCTTGCAGGCAGGTCGCCCCCACACCGTCACTCGTCACCCGTTGACCAGATGATTCCTGTGCCCCTGCTGTCGCCTCCTGGTCCCTGAGCTTCCCTCGCCCTGTGTGCCAGTTCTTCCACCCGCCCCCCACCGCTCCCATCCCAGCCTTCCCGCCGCTGCCTCCCTGCGGCCCCGCCCCCCTGCACACCCCTTGACCTCCCTGCTCCCGCCTCCCAGATGCTCCTCCCTCTCAGGCCTCCTGAAATACAGGCCGAGTGACGGCAGCGGGAGCAACCTTTGACCCTGCTTGCAGGCAGGTCGCCCCCACACTGCCACTCGTCACCCGTTGACCGGCTAATTCCTGTGCCCCTACTGCCGCCTCCCGGTCCCTGGGCTTCCCTCGCCCTGCGCGCCACTTGTTCCCCCCCAACCCCCACCGCTCCCGTCCCAGCCTTCCTGCCGCTGTCTCCCTGTGGCTCCGCCCCATCACACCCATTGGCCTCCCCGCTCCTGCCTCCCAGCTGCTCCTCCCTCCCAGGCCTTTTGAAATACAGGCCGAGTGATGGCAGCAGGAGCGACCTTTGACCCTGCTTGCAGGCAGGTCGCCCCCACACCGCCACTCGTCATCCGTTGACCGGCTGATTCCTGTGCCCCTGCTGCTGCCTCCTAGTCCCTGGGCTTCCCTCGCCCTGCATGCCAGTTCTTCCCCCTGCCCCACACCGCTCCCGTCCCAGCCTTCCCGCCGCTGACTCCCTGTGGCCCCGCCCCCCAGCACACCAATTGGCCTGCCCGCTCCCGCCTCCCAGCTGCTCTTCCCTCCCAGGCCTCCTGAAATACAGGCCGAGAGACGGCAGCGGGAGCGACCTTTGACCCTGCTTGCATGCAGGTCGCCGCCACTCGTCACCCGTTGACCGGCTGATTCCTGTGCCCCTGCTGCAGCCTCCTGGTCCCTGGGCTTCCCTCGCCCTGCGTGCAAGTTCTTCCCCCCGCCCCCCACTGCTCCCGTCCCAGCCTTCCCGCCGCTGCCTCCTTGCGGCCCTGCCCCAAGCACACCCATTGGCCTCCCCGCCTACCAGCTGCTCCTCCCTCCCAAGCCTCCTCATATGCAGGCTGTGAAGCAAAAGAAGCCTGTCTGCGCCTGTCCGCGCCTGGACCTCGCCCAGCTCCAGAACCCCTGCACCCCGCAAATGCCACAACACCAGAATTCACTACGACCGCAGCACCATCCACGCACTCAATGCCGGCCGAAACTACACCTGCTTCCAGGCCACCCCAAAACGAACCCACGGACCCTTCTCTTGCCGCACGTGCAGCTTCACCTGTGACAGAAACACAAACCTCCAAGGACTGGACCCAACCACCTCCGATTCATACTCCTCAACACCCGCTCTGCAGGCAAACACGCTGTCGAGCTCTGGGATCTGCTCGACACCTCCGCCCCGGACGTGGCCTTCCTGACTGAGACCTGGTGGAACGACTCCTCGGCGCCCGACATCGCCATAGCCATCCAGGACGGCTACAAGATCACCCGTATGGATCGTGCCAACGGAATCGGAGGAGGAATAGCCATCATTCACAAGTCAACCCTCAAAGTCGCCACCCACGCAGATGACACCCTCAACACCGCCGAACACTTGCACTTCCGGATCCACACCGACCCCAACACCACCTTCAGAGGAACACTCATCTACAGACCCCCCCCGGACCCCGGGCTCAGTTCAGAGACTCCATCGCTGACCTCGTCAGCACCCACACACTCGCCTCCATGGACTACATCCTCCTCGGGGACCTGAACTTCCACCTCGAGATCAACAACCACGCCAACCTCGGCCTCAGACAACTCGTCACCACACCCACCCACACCGCCGGCCACACGCTTGACCCTATCTTCTCCACAGGCTCCCACGTCCCTTCGACCACACCACCAAACTCCACTGGACCGATCACCGTTGCAGCCACTTCACCTTCAAGAAACCAACCACGCACCATTGCACCCAACAGCTGCCTCGCCACTGCTGGAGCAAAGTCACCGAAGACCAGCTGCTGACCTCCCTCACCAAGAACCCACCCACCGACCCCACCAACTCTGACGCCGCAGCCCACAACCTCAGACAGTGGATTGACGACTGCACCAACACCCTCGCACCGCTCAAGAAACCCTCCATCAACCACACCAACAAGAGAGCCACAAGGTTCACCAACCAGCTCCAGGCCTCCAAACATGCATGCCGAAAACTGGAGAAGACATGGCAACACGAACGCACCCTGGAAAACTACGCAGCCCACAAAGACACCACCCGCAGACACCACCACCTCATCAGACTAGCCAAGAAATTCTCCTTCAAAGACCGCTTGGACAACAACACGCACAACAGCAAAGAGCTCTTCAGCCTCGTAAAGGAACTCTCCAACCCCAGGGCCAAAGCCAACGACATCCCGCCCTCACAAGAACTGTGCCACTCACTAGCCATCTTCTTCCACCACAAGATCGCTGACATCCACAACAGCTTCAACACCACTACCGCCCTGACTACGCCAGACTCCACCTCCCCTGTGAACACCACCAGCGCCAACCGCCTGACCTTCTGGTCCAATCTCAACTACGACGATACACGCCAGGTCATGAACTCCATCCACTCAAGATCTCCGTCTGACCTGTGCCCACACCACGTATTCAACAAAGCAGACGCAGCCATCTCACCCCAACTACGGAAGGTCAACATCTCCTTTGAAACAGCGACATTCCCGGAAAGCTGGAAGCACGCCGAAATCAACGCCCTCCTCAAGAAGCCCAAAGCAGACCCCAAGGAACTCAAGAACTTCCGGCCCAACTCCCTGCTTCCGTTTCCGGCAAAGGTCATCGAGAAAATCGTCAACATGCAACTGACCCGCCACCTGGAAGACAATAACATCTTGGACCCGTCCCAGTCTGGATTCAGACGAAACCACAGCACTGAGACAGCCCTCATCGCCGCCACAGACGACATCAGGCGCCAACTAGACAACAGCTAAACATCAGCCCTCATCCTCCTGGGCCTGTCACCCGCCTTCGACACAGTCTGCCATCGCACCCTAAAGACACGCCTCCAAGAAGCCGTAATCCAAGAGAAGGCCCTCGACTGGACCGCGTCCTTCCTCTACGGCAGAACCCAGAGCGTTCGCCTTCCACCCTTCCGATCCGAAGCCACCAACATCATCTGCGGCATCCCCCAGGGCTCATCCCTCAGCCCAATGCTGCTCAACGTCTACATGGCCCCCCTCGCACTAGTGGCCCACCATCACGACCTCAACATCATCTCCTACGCTGACGACACCCAGCTCATCCTCTCTCTCACCAAGGACCCACACACCGCCAAAACCAACCTACACGAGGGAATGAAGGCCGTCGCCGACTGGATGAGGAGCAGCCGTCTGAAGCTGAACTCAGACAAGACGGAGGTCCTCATTCTCGGATCCACCCCCTCAGTCTGGGACGACTCCTGGTGACCGACTGCACTGGGAACAGCACCAACAGCCACCGACCATGCACGCAATCTAGGATTCATCCTCGACTCCGCCCTCTCCATGTCTAAACAGGTCAACGTCGTTTCCTCCTCCTGCTACAGCTCCCTCCTCATGCTCCGCAGATCTACAAGTGGATCCCGACTGAAACAAGAAGAACAGTGACACAGGCCCTCGTCAGCAGCAGACTGGACTACGGAAACGCGCTCTACGCAGGAATCCCAGCCAAACACCTACAACGACTACAACGCATCCAAAACGCCTCCGCCCGACTGATCGTGAACGCCCCTCGCCGCAGCCACATCAACCCCCACCTGTGAGACCTACACTGTCTCCCCGTCGACAAGTCAAGTCAAGTCAAGTCATAAAATTTATATAGCGCACTACATACCCAGAGGGTTTCAAGGCGCTTAGGGAGGGGAGGAGGATTATTTGTCAAATATCCACGTTTTAAGTTGCTTTCTGAACGCTAGGTGATTCTGGGTGAGGCGAAGGTAAGCGGGGAGTGAGTTCCATGTTTTGGCAGCCAGGTATGAGAAGGATCTGCCTCCCATGGTGGTTTTGTTGATGCGAGGGACAGTGGCGAGTGCTTGGCTGGAAGAGCGAAGTTGGCGGGAGGGGGTGTAGAAGGACAGTCGAGAGTTGAGGCAATCTGGTCCGATGTCGTAGAGTGATTTGTGTGCGTGGGTAAGCAGTCGGAAAGTAATCCTCTTATTGACGGGTAGCCAGTGGAGGTCTTTAAGGTGACCAGAGATGTGTTCGTTGCGTGGGATGTCTAATATGAGCCTGGCTGAGGCGTTTTGGATTCGTTGTAGTTTCTTCTGGAGTTTAGCGGTGGTACCTGCGTAGAGGGTGTTTCCGTAGTCCAGTCGGCTCGTGACTAGAGCGTGGGTGACTGTTTTCCTTGTTTCGGAGGGGATCCAGCGAAATGTTTTTCTGAGCATGCGAAGGATGTTAAAGCAGGAAGAGGAAACGGCGCTGACTTGTCTGTTCATTGAGAGTGAAGAATCCAGGATGACGCCAAGGTTCCGTGCGTGGTCTGTCGGGATGGGTGCATTTCCGAGGGCTTCCGGCCACCAGGAGTCGTCCCATGCAGAGGGGGATTTACCTAAGATGAGGACTTCTGTTTTGTCTGAGTTCAGTTTCAGACGGCTTTGTTTCATCCATTCGGCGACTTCTTTCATTCCTTCGTGTAGGTTAGTTTTGGCGGTGCTGGGGTCCTTGGTGAGAGATAGGATCAGTTGAGTGTCATCCGCGTAAGAGATGATGTTGAGGTTGTGTTGGCGGGCGATGGCCGCGAGGGGGCTCATGTATACGTTGAAGAGGGTGGGGCTGAGTGAGGATCCTTGTGGTACGCCGCAGATGATTTCAGAGGCTTCGGACTTGAATGGTGGGAGGCGGACTCTCTGGGTTCTTCCGGAGAGGAATGAGGTGATCCATTCCAGTGCCTTTCCTTGGATGCCGATGTTTCTGAGGCGTTGTAAAAGGGTGCTGTGGCAGACTGTGTCGAAGGCTGCAGAGAGGTCGAGGAGGATGAGGGCGACTGTGTCTCCATTGTCCAGTAGAGTTCGAATGTCGTCTGTTGCTGCGATGAGGGCGGTCTCAGTGCTGTGTTTTGCTCGGAAGCCGGACTGTGATGAGTCGAGGGATTTGTTGGCTTCGAGGAAGGCGGCGAGCTGGTTGTTGACAGCTTTCTCGATGACTTTGGCCGGGAATGGAAGAAGCGAGATGGGGCGGTAGTTTTTGAGTTCGGTGGGGTCAGCTGTGGGTTTTTTCAGAAGGGCGGTGAGTTCAGCGTGTTTCCAGTCTTCTGGGAAGGTAGCGGAGGTGAAGGAGCAGTTGATGACATCTCGGAGGTGCGAAGCTATGACGGAGTCTGCTTTGTTGAAGATGTGGTGAGGGCATGGGTCTGTGGGGGATCCAGAGTGGATGGAATTCATCAGGCGGATGGTGTCCTCAGTGGAGATTGGGTTCCAGGCGTTAAGGGTGTTAACGGGGGGAAGATAGTCAGCTGATGGTAGGGTGGGTTGGCTTCCGGGATGGTTGTCAAAGCTGTTGTGGATGTCAGCAATTTTGTTGTGGAAGAAAGAGGCTAGGGAGTCGCAGAGGGTTTGAGAGGGGGTGATGTCGTTGGAGTTGGCCGAGGGGTTGGAAAATTCCTTGACGATGTTGAAAAGTTCCTTGCTGTTGTGGGCGTTGTTGTCGAGTCGATCGTTAAATGCTGTTTTCTTGGCTTTTCGGATCAGTTGGTGGTGAGTACGGATGGCGCTTTTGTAGGCGTCCTTGTTGCTGGTGGATGGGTCTTTTTTCCAGGCCTTTTCAAGGGAGCGGCATAGTTTCTTGGATTTCTTGAGGTCTTCGTTGAACCATGAGGCCTTCTTGATGCCAAGTTTGTGGTGGCGTTTTTTCAGTGGTGCTAAGGTGTCGGCGGTGTTGGATAACCAAAGGGTGAGGTTGGAGGCGGCTTCGTTGGCGTTAGAAGAGAGGGCTGGGGAGGTTTGAAGGAGCGAAGTGGAGATCTGCTCCGCGGTGATTTTGTTCCAGTTTCTTTGTAGAGTTGGTTGGAGGTGGATGATGGGTTTCGGCTTGTTGTAGGAGAAGTGGACGCAGCTGTGGTCAGTCCAGAGGAGATCCGTAGTGTGGTTGAAAGAGACATGGTTGCTGGAGGTGAAGATGGGGTCGAGTGTGTGACCTGCGATGTGGGTGGGGGAAGTGACCAGTTGTTTAAGTCCGAGGTTGGCGAGACGATCACCTCCAAGCTCCTCACCCACGCACACAAAGCACTCACAATGCCGGACCTGCCTATCTGAACAGCAGACTTAGCTTCCACACCCCCACCCGCCATGTCTGCTCCATCAACCTCGCCCTCGCCGCTGTCCCCTGCATCCAACGAATGACCTCCGGCGGCAGATCCTTCTCCTACCTCGCTGCCAAGACCTCGAACACCCTCCCTACCCACATACGGCAGACCCAAGACCTACTCACCTTCAGAAGACTCCTCGAGACCTGGCTCTTCGAGTGGTAGCAGCAACCCCCTCCCCTCAGCACCCTGGGACCCTCACAGGTAAGTAGCGCGCTCTACAAGTACATTGATTGATTGATTGATTCATTCATTGACCCCGTCTGTGTGCTAGTGCTTTAAAGCTGTGTAAAAATCAAGAGAGGGAAGAAAGAGGGAAACGGAGGTCGTTACTCACCCTCCTCATATACAGTGTCACAACCAAGAGGGAGGCAACATCGACTCATCCAGGGTGGGCCCACTGAATATAGGGAAAAGCCCTTCTACTCAGAGAAAAAAGGCTTTTCCCCTATATTCAGTGGGCCCACCCTGGATGACTCTATAACACAGGTGCTGCACGGATGGGTGTTTTGAGGGGAGAGCAGCGGGGGCCACTCTGTTTGGGAGATGTCTCTCCATTTGCCAGCAATGAAGAACTATAGGAGAAAAACCCAAAAACCCAGTAGAGACCTGGGTGGATTCAGTAACAAACACAACAATGTATCAACAGGTATTGATTCTAGATATATTGACAAACTATAAAATCAATTACAAAAGAACAGAAACAGGGAGAAAGCTATGATTTTTTGAAAATGCGGTCTGTATTAGAATTTTTTAAAGAACAATTGTATTAGTTATAACAGCACTAATGCATAGTTTACCAGTGTAATCCACAGATTAGTGCACACAAAGAGCTTCTGAAAGATGTGAACGGCACAAGGGAGACACATGACAAGCGTTAAATAACATCATGAAAAGCGCAATGTTTTTTAAAAAAAAGGGATACATAATATGGGCAGTGAAACCATAATTAATACAGAACATGTTAGGAACCAAAGAATGCCATGATGTATGCTGAGTAGTCGACGTGTTTCGTCCTATTCAAATTAAGGTCATCATCAGGACAGGATCAGACTTTCATCAGACGGTGCCGTGATTAAAGAAACAGTACTGCAGTTGTGAAGGAAACAATACATTGTTTTTATCAATCAACATGGAAGTACCTCCCAGGGTGCGTTAAGGCTTAAAAGCATGATACCAACAAGCATTGAAAATGCAATAGGTCTCGTCTTTGAATAAGTTAAAGCCATTTGCTTTGATATACAATACAATTAGCAAAGCAAATGGCTTTAACTTAATCAAAGGCAAGAACTATTGCTTGTTTTACCTTATTATCAAAGAGGCGCCTCGGGGCCAAACCGTCCAGCTTTTAAAAAGTTCAAATGTTAGCTTACAAAGCTCTTTTAGGTGACAGAGCTGGCATTGTAAAATGTGAGTTACACCAGGAGCGACTTTAGTGCCCCTACAGAATAAAGGGACTAGCTAGCATGCTGCAGGAGGGCTGCATGCTTACATCTTGATTACCTGCTCAGTTGAGCTCCTGCCACACACCCTCCTAGGACACATATGTTGGCCAAGGTCAAGGGTGGAACTCTGAATTGTATTTAGCCTCTTAACCCCCATCTTGTCAGGCCTGGCCAGTGTGCATAGTATCAATAACAGGCCTCCACCAGCCAAACATAACAGGCTTTTACAGAGCACGTGCCAAAGTAGGAAACATTAAGAGGATGTAGCATGTCGCCCTTCCTTTGGTCTCCCCTACCGTCATCAGTGTACTCAAAGCTGCTAGATGTTTGCATTTTATTACCTTGCTGATGGCCCACTTGAAGTGGAATGAGGAGCTAGAAGGGCGGGTGAAGCAGGAATACGTTAAAGGTGCACTGAACTCTGTACCTCTGCCCATTCATGCTTATTATCCAGAGGAAGGGGAGTACTGCAGCAGACACAAGCAAAGTGCTCCCCGGCCTCCTCTACCTTCCTTCTAGGTGTTTCTGTTAGACCTGGCATCTTTGGGTGTGTTTCCCCTGTTTTTTTGCTTTCTGATCACCTGGTTTTGGTGGTGTGCTGAACACAGTTTTTGCTGGTTTAGTATTTCTGCACACTTCAGTACTGCTGAAAAGTACTGGAGTGCAAATGCTCCTGCTGTAAATTGTGTTTATGGATTGGTGTTTCCATAATTGGCTCATTTGAATTACTACTAAGTCCCTAGTACAGTGCACTGTGTGTGCTCAAGGCCAGTCAGTCAAATGTTGCTAGTGGGCCTGCAGCACTGATTGTGCCTCCCTGACAAGCAACCCTTTAAAGGGTTCTCAGACCTGCCACTATTGCATGGCTATCTGTTGCTTCGTTACCTCTTTCTTACAAGCACGGCTTTCCATTGGGACCAGATAGAGAAATGGAGTTTAGGCTTCCTGAACTCAGAATGCCCCGAAACCGGCCCCAGGCTGCTCGTTTCAAGTCCAGGGAGTACCTGGCGTGGCAGTTCAGGCTGTACTGTTCCCATGGGGAACAGGGTCAAGACGGATATGCAAATGGTTGGGTGTGAACTGGAATGGCATGGCATGGGATGCAAAAAAACGAAGGATTAAGGCCCAGATCTCTGTACTGTGGTGAATGTTTGACATTGTGCATCATTCTGTCCATCAATTGTTCTTTTTGCATAGATATCTGCAGAGCACACAACTCACCAGGGAAGGTATCCTGGTACTGAAAAGCAAGAGCAGTGTGGGCCAAGCCAGGGCCGAAACGAGGTGAAGAGCCATGTCTTTAGTTTCGTGAGAAATTCAAGAACTGAGGAGGTGACTCTGATGTGCAGGCATAGGTCATTCCAGGCTTTGGGAGAGAGGTAGGATAAGGCCCGGCTGCCTGATCTGGTGCTGTGTATGTGGAAAATGTGTGCAAGCAGTAATCCGGCAGAGCAGAGGTATCTGGTAGGTATGTGGAAGTTAATGCGATCATGGATGTAGGTGGGGCTGATGTTGTGCAAGGCTTTGTAAGTGTGCGTGAGTAGCATGAAGATTGCCTGTTTATGGATGGGGAGTCAGTGAAGGTATTTGAGGTGCAGACTGGTGTGGGTGTCAGTCTGTCAGATGAACTCTGTATGGCCTGGAGCCTTCTGGTTGTCCAACTTGCTGGTGATGAGGGCCTGGATGACGGTTCTGCATGTGTTGAAGGGAAGACATTTACAAATCTTTTTGAGCATCTTGAGTGTCTGGAAATAAGGGGTTCACTGGAACTGCAACAGTGAGATAGTTGTAGACAATTGTTCTGGTGTTCTTTGCAGAGGTGGTTGGCTTAGGTGTGGGTCTGATATCAGCAGACCACCAGGTGGAGTCCCATACGGAGGGGTCTGTCTGTACCAGAATATGAGTACTTGCCTGTGCTGAGCTTGAGGCAGTTGGTTTTCATAAATTTTTATGGATTTGGTGACTTCGGACATGCAGGTGGAGAAGTTAGTTCAGGTGTTCGATGTTTTTCTCAAATGACTTACCAGTTACTTCAAGTACGTTTACAGTAAAATTAATTACATAGGGAGGTCGCTGCACCTCGCAGACACACCCAGATTTCAAACGTAGAAATAGCCCCTGCTCCATTCTAGTCCATTTGACACAAGCCCCCAGATAATACAGTTGGCCTGGCCCCAACAGGGCAGAAGGGTGGGATTAATACATTATGGTCAAAATGTTTTTGGAGTAATGAAATTACCGATAACTAGTTGAAGCATTACCTCCTCAGAAAGTTTTCCCCATAATTAGTTATATAGTGAGATATAGCAAGCAATGAAAGACCAGGAACGCTGACTGTACACGCATCACTCAGTTTATTTTTATTTTGGGCTCAAACCCTCCCCTATTGCTTCATAGAAGTCAACACTTTTGACCCCCAAATCTCCTACTGGCCAATTTACCTCATGACTCTGTAATGCCACACAAAAGTAGAGGGCGTAGCCCAGGTTGCAGACCTACAAATTTCAATTACAGATGCTCCCTGTGCTTCAGTGAGGGAAGTAGACAAGGCTCTGTGGATTTACCTTCCACCCCAGCAGGACACGGAGTCCCTGCCTCTCTATATGCCAATGCTATCAGGATGTGATCCATCTACTCAGAGTTTGAATCGAAGGTTTAGATCCTTTCCTAGCAGGCCCAAAATTAACTAACTATGAAGATGTAATCCTGAAATCAGAAACTCAATGCAAATAAATCAGAATAGCCTACTTAACACCCAAAGAATGTAACTCCACCCCTTTAGGGGACATTTGACTAGGATGAAACACCAGTAAAACAACCTCCTGCTGCCTGTGAAACACTGAATTTACCTTGGTATGAAAGAAGTCCCAAGACGTAAAACAACCCTGTCTTTGAATCCTCCAAAGATTGGATGCCCTACTGATAAGGACCCCTATTGCCATCAGGATGAAAGTCTTTAAGGTGAGTAATCTGAGTAATCTAAAATTCACCCTTTCAAGAGTTTCAAAGGGAGACCACATTAAGGACCAAGAAAGATCCCAAGATGGGTAAACCGGTCTAGACTGAGGCCTAAGATTAAGAAACTCTTTAAAAAGCCTCTGACCGTTCCTATCTGCAAGCCCTAACGGCTGTCCGCTGGATCTTGGGAATGGAGACCTTTTATCAAAGTGTAAGCCCATCATGCAAGAAATCTAGCACCTTCACCAGCTCAACAGACTGCGGGGTGAAGTGTTTAGGTGCACACCATTTCTGAGAAGTGGACCAATGCCTGAAATAGGCTGAAAGAATGGAAGCTCTCCTAGACACCAAAATGGAGGATTCAACCTTCTCAGAGACCCCCTTTACCTTTATCCCTGCCTTTTCAACCTCCAGACTGTCAGCCTGAGGGCTCTCAGTGACTTAACCTGTAGGCAAGGAAATACTAGGGGCGATGGAACTACTGGAAGAGGGAACCCCTCACTGATCCTCATGGCCATTATCATATGGTACCAAGCAGAGTGGGGCCATGCTGAAGCCACCAGTATTTTCACCGATTTCTCCCTCCTTAACCTGATTACAAACTTCACGTGAAAGACGGTAAGGCATACAGCACCCGCTCCGGCCAAGGGCAAGAAAGGGCATCCACTGTCCAAGCCCTTTCCTCCTTCACCCTTGAGCAGAGTAGAGGAAGAAGGGCATTTTGTGCTAATGCAAACAAATCTGCTACTGGAGTCTCCCACTCCTGACAAATCCTAAGAAACGCCTGCCTGGTCAGACAAAAGTCCTGAGAGGAGGTAATTTCCCTGCTGAATTTGTCTGCTCTGACATTCAGCTTCCCCAAATGTAAATCGCTCCCAGCTCCAGTATGTTGTATTGGGCCCTCAGAAAGTTCTGATCAAAGATTCTTGACAATGCTGGAGATCTTGTGCCCCCCTGCTTGTTGAGATAGGACTTGGCCGTGTTGTTGTCTGTCCATACTAGAACGCTCTTGCCCACCAAAATGCGAGCAAAAGCAAGCCAGGCTGGATGAATTGTCTCTAGCTTCCTCCAGTTGGAGGGCCTCAACTGCTTCAACCTTGAAAAAAGGCCCTGCTCCTGTTGTGCCCAATCCAACCTCCCCATCCCACTGAGCTGGCATCGGTTGTGAATATGATCAGCGTCTGTGATGTCAAGCTGATACCTTTCCTGATGTGTGAAGTCTTGATCCACCAATAAAGTTCCTCCCTCATGACAGTTGTCGTCGGATTACTAAAGGTCAAATCCTGAAATATTGGTGACGAATGAGCCAGTATGTGCTCCACCCCGTGTTCTGATGGAACTTTTTTTTAAACTAGATTTTATTGGGTTTTTAAATAATCATAGCATACAAAAATTTTTTATCAACGTTATGCATATACAATTAGGTATACATTCTCTGGCGTACTCTAACCTTAATACTAATAAACTCCCCTCCACCCCCTCCCTCCTTTGAGTTGCATTCTGTTCCAAATAAATACCTTTTCTGGCATTGTTTGCACTATGGTCCTTGCCTTGATTCTAGGTGTTAAAGTACACATGTTGCTATGATGGCCACATCTAATGAACCTGTCCGTGGTCTGCCATTTCACTCCCCCCCCCTCTTCTTAGTCTGGGGCTAATGGCTCCGGGGATTCCATTCTGCTGGATCCATGTTCGCTAGCTGTTAATTCTACCTCTAGGTGCTCCCATACTCGCTTCTCTAAGTTAGTCTCGCTTCTGCCCCACCGATTTTTCTAATTCCTTTTTCCATGTTCCCACCCTCGGTTCCCCTGGAGTTTTACAGCTTCTAGCTAACTCCCATTTGGTCAGGACGTATGCAAGGCCTTGGAATTTCCATAGTTTTGGATGTGTGCGGGAACCACCCTAGCAGGTAATAATCTGGAGTTTGCAGCAACTCCATTTCTATAGTGTCGCCTGTTGTACAAAAGAACAAAGTAGGTGTGCAAAGTAGGGCAGTCCCAAAACATGTTTAGAATATGGCTTCTCTCTCCCCACACCTAGGGCATACTGCCAATTCTACTCCAAAATACCGCCTTATTCAGGACGGGGGTAAGATATGTTCTGTGGAGCACGTAGTCGTTTATTATTTTATATCTGGATGCCTTCTGGGTTCTTTCTACTATCATATCCCAGTCTTTCTCCAGGATCTGTCTCCCCAGGTCTTCTCCCGTTGCACTCGCGATGTTCTAACCATCTTTGTATGTCCTGCTTGATCCCGTTGTAGAGGCAGGAAACAGTTTTGATAATTCCCACCAAGAGTGCGGCATATCGGCCTCCTGCAAGCACTCTGGGTTCTGCGCTGCCCATGCCCCAGGGCTTCCTTATCTTCCGCGTGAGAGCTCTATGCTTTAGGAACTGGCCTCTGGGTAAGTCATATTCTGTTGGGAGACTTCGAAAGGGAGCAGTTCCGAGTCCGGGTAAAGGTTCCCCATCACTATCAGACCTGCCTCTTCCCAATTCTCCAGCTCTCCCAGTGCTCCCCCTATGGGAGACAGCGAAGCAGAGCTATGGGTAGGTCCAGAGAATAGGGTTTCTAGCACTCCCTCGCCTCAAATACAGAGTCCAGCAACGTGTCACCACCCTAGTTTCTCCTATGCCTCCCGACGAGTTCCTCTGTACCCTCAGTAGTATTTTCTCAAGCGTTGGGGCAGTCTCTGCGAAAGGGCACCGCTTTCTATCCAGGTTCCTTCCGGCTGCCAGCCACTGGATCATCCAGTACATTTGAGCTGCAATGTAGTATCCTTCGAAGTCCAGAACTGCTAAACTTCCCTCAGTCAAGGGGCACTGCAACGTGGCCAGCGCTACCCTCCTGCATCCCATCCTCCAAAGGAAGGACACCCTAGTAGAGTCAAGGTCCTTAAATGTCACTCGCAGTATCCACACTGAGAGGGTTCAGAAAAAGTACAGCTGTCGTTGTAGTGCCACCATCTTCAGGACAGCTATTCGTCTGTCTACCGAGAGCGGTAAGGTCCTCCAGAAATCTATAGAGGACCGGATCGAGTGTATCGCTCTACCCACGTTGCCCTCTAACAGCTCAGCGGGGCCATGGTATATTTTAACTCCCAAGTACAGCAGGCAGCTAGGATCCCAGTGTAGGTTCCTTAGGTCAGGCGGCAAGGGTCTATTGGGCGTCATGGGGAACCGGTTTGATTTCTGCCAGTTGACCTTAAGACCAGATAGCCTGCCAAACTGAGCCAGCATGGACTGTGCTCCTGTCAGCTCCGTGGATGTAATGCGGAGGAGCAACAGGAGATCATCTGCATATAGAGCTATGTAATGCCTTGTTTCCCAGAGCCACAAACCACTGTAGCCTTGCACGCTCCTCGCCCTGCAAGCCAGGGGCTCCATGGCAGTAGGGAGAGGGGGTACACCTAGCTCGTGCCCCTCTCCACCACCTGCCTATGCATCATCCATGCAACTTGCCAACAATCTGTCATTCTCCCCGCTGCAGACTGCGGGTATATCTGGCGTGCTGCTGAACTAGGCATTCGCACTATGGCTGACATTTACCCCGACAATAACTTCTTCACTTTTTATGATGAAGCTGCTCCGCTCGATAAGCTACTCTATTACCAGATCAGAGCAACCTGCAGAAGTGACAACTCCACTTTTCCACTCGTTCCCAAGCACAGTGACGTCCTTGAGCTTATTCAGTCCTCAAACTCCCTACAGAAATTGGTGACAATGCTCTATGCTCTCACACTTGCTGCTTCCCCCATCATCATGGAATGTGCCAGTGATGCATGGGGTGCGAACTTAGAGACTGATCTCACCTCCGAATACTGGCAAAACTGCTGCAACCAGATTAAGTGCCTCTCCCCCAACTATTGCCTAAGGCTTATCCATTTTAAATATTTGCATAGACTCTACCGCACCCCTACATCACTACATAAGATGGGCCTGCTGGAAACGACAGATGTGTGGGGTGTCCGCACCTGGCGCAGATTGCGCTCACTTGGCTTGGTAATCCTCGTTCTGGCTGGAGGTGTGCACCACCTTTAGCGACATTACATTTGAGAGCATTGATCTTGATCCCTTGCTGTGCCTCTTGGACTACGTCAAGCACATATCAGATGCTAACCGAAAATTGATTGCAATGCTTCTGGTGCTTGCAAACTGCGGGTCGCCATTCACTGGGGCCGAAAACAAGGGCCCTGGTTAAACACTGGTTTGGGTGATGCATCCCATTGCCAGACACTGCTTGGCAAATTCTGGGATTTGATGCCTGCGGCTAGTAGACCTCCAGACATATGGGGCCTTCTCATTGCCTACCTTCACCGACTGGCTACCCCAGCTGACCTCACCACTGACTCCCCCACCACTGACGCTCAGATGACTGGCGACTACCCCGTTGACACAATTCTTACCTCAGGCTCGACCTCTTACGCCCCACCACTGTGTAATAATCACCGGTCCTACGTAGATGAACTGTGCCACGTTTACTTTTAACTCTCTATTGTTTAGTACTGCTGATTATGATTGTAAGTGCAACCATTAACAGGCTAAATGTCGAAGCGATAACCTGTAACATGCCTTAATTTCTTTTTCAATAAAGGTTTTGAAAAATCAAAAAACAAAATCATTATTAATTCATCACCAGAACAACTAACTCTCCTCAGAGTCATTAGAGCACATATAATGCTGTTCGACATCGCTTCTAAACAAAAGGACATCAAAACGAATGGCTCCTTAATTAAAGTAGTTACTTCACCTGATGCCCGGCCCTTTGATTTATTAGTTCCCATTATCGGATGTTTGTCCCTGGGGGATTGACTCAACCAGATGTAAATAAAGCCTCAATCGCATAATCATCTTCATGGCACTATACAACCTGCTAATGTTCGTGCCACTGGCTGGATGCCCCACAATAAATCTATTTACTGAAAGGACAGTGACAATAATTCATCTCACGTAAAATCCACAGGCTGACATAAATGGCTCGTCAAAGCCTCACAATATCATTTACTAGTTTCTCAATCCTTTGCAGAACCAGTTAAGGGGCAATTTTGCTGTAAACATTTTGTAAATAAATCTTATTATTGGCGTTTTTCGGTATTACATTAAATAGCAAATAGCAGAGGTGATGGTAAGCATCCATGCTGATTCCTCAACCGATGGGGAAGATTACCAACAAGGCGTCCCAAATCCTCACCCCGCCGTCAACCTAATATATAATAAATGAGTATATGAAATAAAGCTAGGGCGGAATCCCCTATGATCCAGGAAGAGTCAAATCAGCTAATCCCCGGAAAGATTATGCAACATGTTTTTCCATTTCCAAGCTTTATTTCGGTCATTATAGACCATAAAAGCAGAAAATAAAATACATACATCACTGGATTTGGGCAATAAAAACATCAGTAAACATTACAAAATATGACCAGAATGCAAATGAGTTAATCAAGTTTCATAAAAGTTAAAAAGATGTTAAAAATGTAAAAAGAGGTTAAAATAATGATTTTAGGAATTGATAGTGTTAAAACAGCAGAAAATACAAAAAGGACATTAAAGATATGTGTGGGGAATTAAAAAACGTACGGCGCCCATGCCAAATAGAATTGAAGAAACGGTACCCCGCAAAAAACAATTGGAGGATGGGTGTCAGTTTTCAAAACTCTAAAGGCCTCCAGACACTGCCTATACCCCAAGTTCCTGCATAGTGGTAAGAGCCAATACCTCCTGGCTGCATTATAGCCAGGACAAAAGAAGAAAACATGAATGGCTGACTCTTCTTTACTGTTACAAGCAGGACATCCAATGAGAGAAGCTTTTGACCATTTGCTTGTAAATGCATGAACCAGCAGGGAACCCAACCCGAACTGTATATATAGTTTCCTCGCCATGGATGGATCAATCAATTAATCAATCATTTGTAGAGCGCGCCACATACCCGTGAGGGTCTCAAGGCGCTGCGGGGGGTTCTGCTGCTACTCGAAGAGCAAAGTCTTGAGAAGTAGTCTGAAGGCCAGCAGGTCCTGGGTCTGACGTATGCCGGTAGGGAGAGTGCTCCAGGTCTTGGCAGCGAGGTAGGAGAAGGATCTGTAGCCGGTGGTGGTTTTCCGGGTGTGTGGAACTGTGGCGAGGGCGAGGTTGGCTGAGCGGAGGCTGCGGGTGGGGGTGTAGAAGTTGAGTCGACCGTTAAGGTAAGGTGGTCCGGCTTTGTGTGCGTGGATGAGGAGTTTGAAGGTGATCCTCTTGTTGACAGGGAGCCAATGCAGGTCTCTCAGGTGGGGTGTGATGTGGTTGCGTCAGGGGACTTTGAGGATCAGTCGGGCCGAGGCGTTCTGTATGCATTGGAGCCGTCTCAGGAGCTTGGTTGTTGTTCCTGCATAGAGGGCGTTCCTGTAGTCCAGTCTGCTAGTGACGAGGGCCTGGGTGACGGTTTTTCTCGTGTCGGAGAGGATCCACTTGAAGATCCTGCGGAGCATTCGGAGGGTGTTGAAGCAGGAAGCGGAGACGGCGTTGACCTGCTTGGTCATGGAGAGGGCAGAGTGGAACATGACCCCCAGATTGCGTGTGTGGTCAGTGGGTTTTTGGGGGTGTTCCTAGCGATGTTGGCCACCAGGAGACGTCCCAGGCTGAGGGGATGGAGCCGAGGATGAGGACCTCCATCTTGTCTGAATTCCGCTTCAGTCTGCTCTACTTCATCCATTCGGGGACAGCCTTCATTCTTCTGTGGAGGTTGGTCTTGGCGGTGCGGGGGTCTTCGGTGAGGGAGATGATCAGCTGTGTGTCGTCGGCGTAGGAGATGATGTTGAGGCTGTGCTGTCGGGCGACGTGGTGCGAGTGAGCAACATCAATGAAAGACGCAAATAGATACTGGTCTTTAAAATTGAGGAAGTCAGAAGTTAGGCGGCCTAGTTTCATGCTCCCCTGAATTTCAGCCAGTCTAAGCAGTCTGTAAGCTTTAACTAGTTCTAGGCGCAATGTTGCCGGGGACACTTCCTCAGGGGGGGTCCATAGGTTTGGCCGACCTAATCTGGACCACAGGTCTTTTATGTGTACAAACCAGGATAGTTTACCCACCCCTGGGAGTCCCAGAATCCCCTTGAGTTCAGACTGGTAGGCTGTTAATTCGGGGGTCACCCATAGTCTACACCAGAAAAAAAAAGGGTCGCAGTCCAATCTCCTCCTCTATGGGTCTAATCCCCAGATCCATACGTAGGGGGATGAGAGTGCTACTTAGTGGTAGACCCAAGAGCTGCCTCATAAACTTGTTCTCAGATTTAGCCAGTCCACCTGCAGGAATATGACCCCAGAGTTCCGCCCTATTCATTATAGCACTCCTAATTTGGACTTTATAAATCTCGGCCATGGGGCCCGGCTTTCTATATGATGAGTTCCTGAATGATTTTACTATTCCCACAGCCATCTGTGCAACATGTTTTTAAAAACACATGTATGATTTTTATGGAATGATTACAAATTGATTGCACAAAATAAAATTAGAAATGTTTGTATAAGATAGTGTTCAGTCTTTTAAATAATATTGTTATAGGGTTTCTTTAATACATACATTTGTGCTTAGTGCATCTTTACAGGCTCTCAACTAGCAAAGTCATATATGATTCTGACAAATATTTTTGAGATTACTTTCCTGTTCTACTGGGGACTCAGTCTGATTTATTCGAGACTTTCTCTTTCCTATGAGAGATGCTGTTGGTTTCTCATGTGATTATGACAGGTTTATTTTAAGAGAGGCTTTTTTCCCTCCACACCAGACTCTGTCCGTTTCTCTTAAAAATGTTGTTGTTCATTTGGGAGTTAGACTTATTCTGATTTTAAGACTGTGTACTCTGTATATGTGTCTTAAAGGCTTTTAAGACTTAATCTGTACCACATGATTTTTGAGATTTTGTTATTAAACCATTTAACTTTTTCCTGATCTAGAACTCAGATATTTAGTGGGCCCAGATACTTAATTTATTACTCTGCTTAATTTAGGTTGGGCCTGATTTTTAATACTGTGTTCTTTGACCCACAATCAAGGGTGATGGGACAGAAGCTCAGAAGGTCAATTTTGGGGTGATTTAAATTTTGGGGTGCCTTAAAATTTAGGGTTACTGGTCCCAGAAAGTATCTTTGTGAAAGCACATTCTCCAAGTACACTTGCAAATGATTTGTTATACAGATATTTCTGAAGGGCATTTTTTGGGTTTCTTCCCCAGCATTTCATTTAAAAGGAGAAAGATGTTGCAATAAAAGCAACGCCGAGTCAGTAGGAGACAAAGCTAAGAGGCACAGTTGAGGGATAGTAAGGAGAATATGAATTCTGAGGTTGTGATTGAGAATTGATGAAGTCAGGAGGAACAATACTTTGATTTCACCCGCTAAAACTGTGGGTATAAACATTTAGGAATTTGTTTCTGACATTCTTTACATATGTTTTTCAAAAATCTATGGTTATTTCTCCAAAACTACAAAAAAAATACCTGGAGGAGCTTGCGACTAGGACACTGGTCGCAGACAGAAAACCGTTGTTGCACCATGCTACACGGCAAGGGCCAAAACAAGAAACCCAAGAGTAAACAGGAGGGACTGGAAGCCGCTGACCAATAAGAAGCAGGGAAACGAGAAAGACAAGCAAGCCAACCAATATTAAGTAAGGGGCGGGCTCTTAGCCTCTTTTCAACTTTTTTTTGTTTACAAGTGACTTCACAGGACAGAATTTGCGCTGCATGCACTGTTCAGGCAAAACCTTAAACAAGCCAAAAATGGCTTTCTTTTAACTATCTCCCACCTGAAATTGCTTATTGTTCAATCGAAGTCAATAGGGAAATTATATTCTCCCCATTTCTATGTCAAAATCTCCCACTTCCCTGTCCTAAAATGTTGGCACATCTGATTGCGGATGCTCTATCTGAAGGCATTTCCTTCTTGGAATTAATGTCCCAATGCTCTATCCGAAAGCATCAGGTTGTCGGGATTAATGTCTTGAGTGTTTCCACATCAAATGCACTTTCAAAGCCGTGCACCTCGACGCTGCGCGCTTCCAATGGCTGGCTGCTGGGAAGGTTTAAGAGTTAGGCTTCTGCTGAGAGTTCGCCCAAACCTCGCTCAGTTGATTGCAGACCTCGGTGCCTCGGGGGCTTGGGGTTCAGTACCTCACAAATGTTTATGACTGGCTGACTTTCTCGCTTCGCCACCTGGATTTGCGAATGCCTCTCGGTCTCTGCTGGGAATGTGCCCCAGCAAGGACCCGGCTGCTTGCCCCTATCAGTGTGTGTGTGCGCGCGTGTGTGTATGTGTGGGGGGTTCTCTGTATGTGTGCGTGCGTGTATGTGCGCTCGTGTGTGTGTCTCTGTGTGTGCTCCCGTGTGTGTGTGTGCGCGCATGCGTGTGCTAAAGCAGGGGGAGGTGTGGCTGTGTGTGTTGTAGCTTCCCAGGAGACAGGAGATGTGCACACACGCGCTTGGCCCGCTCCGATCCGATTCTTCAAGATGCACGTGGCCATCTCCTGTCTCCTGGGAAGCTGAGCCGGTGACTATAGGTCTCTGGCGAGACCACGCTTTCGCGCGGTAATCGCCACGAGACCAAAAAAGGAGTAGGCATCAGCGCCAAAAAACAAAGAGAAGAACATCATTTGTAGAAAACAATGTCCTTGGGGGGGGGGGGGGGGAAGAAATGTGGCACTAGGATTAACAGCAGAATGGAGGAGGCCCTTATTAAGAAAAAAAGAGCAATTGAAATTAAAGTTGCCTTTTTCCAAGTTTCTTTTTTACTTATTTATTGTTGTCTGTAGTGCGAATGTAACTCATTTGGTTTCATAGCGCTGTGCGAAGCAATGTAAGGACAATAGTAGAGAAAGCTTAAGGCTAAGCCATTTTCAAGTGCAGACAGAGGGTTTGCAATTATGAGTACAGAGAGCATCGTAGGACAATTTCAGAGCGCTGGACAAAGGCGTCTCCAAAAAACAGGTGTCCTATGAAGCCTTGGGGAACCACTGAAGGGATGCTGCACAAGCGTTCAGAACAGGAGCAGACCAGCTCTGAATCTAAACACCTTTAGCTTGCAGTGAGTAATCACTGTTTGGGTGATGCACAATGTGGACAGAGACGTGCAAACAGCCCCGGATATGTGTCTGATAATTGCTAGTTCCATATAGATCACTATTCAAGCATGCGATATGTACACAGGTAGGCGTTTTGGGAGTAGCTGCCGTTCTGAGAAAGAAATATCAATCCGGAAGGAGATCAGCATGATATAATTCAGTAAAAAAGAGGGGTGAACGTGACAAGTATCTGACAGGAAGTGATGAGGCGAGGGATGTGGAGACGTGGCACATTTACGTCATGAAGCTATCCATCACCAGTAAACATTAGGTGATAAGATTAGGTTCCTTTGGGGTCGAACTGAGAAAATCTAAAACAAGTGTGTTTGATCGTGCACTGCCGTAGTTTAAAAAAAGTTTGTCTGTTATGCCGTGCTCCTGGGAATCACTCCCCGCTCAGGAGTGTAATTAATAATCAATGTGGTTGCAACCCCACCTCCATGGGGTGTCTCCCTGGGCACAGGATGAGTTGCTGTGTCTACAGCCAAAATAAACACTCTCTTTAAATCATTTCATTAATGAATTCCTTTGTAATTTTATTTGTTGCTTTCACAATGTTTAATTTGCATTCAAAAGCTGCACATCCCACAATGCATCATGTTTGGATAATTCAATGCGACATCTTATCCTTTTTAGGTCTCGCTGAACCAACGTGCATGCGTTGTTCTGCAAGAGTATAGGTGGGCTTTCAAAAATGCTCCCAAAGTCTGCAGATCGGACACAGTGCATGTGCGCCGGGCGCGCACATCATTTGCCCACCTGCAGGCTTTGGGAGCAATTTCCCGGCCGCTTTGATGTTCTCAGTAAGCCGCACGGCCACTGAGAACATCAAAGCGGCCGCAAAATGCTCGCCATTTGTCCCCCCTCCCTTCCTGCTGGCATTCCCCCCACTCCCTGCTCACCCAGTCCTTGTTAATACTTGCTATTAGCCAGGCTTGTCTCCAGTGTAAGTGAGGCAACAGGCAATACAATATAACTTGCCAACAGCAGAAAACGAAATTGTACGGATAAGCTACCACTAGATAAAAAACCCTGCTTATGCTCCACGCAATCTTTAGGCACTAAACCAGATGTCCACCATGAGCCCAGGGCTTAATTTTAATAATAATAATAAAATTAATGCAGTCTCACACAGACCTCCCCCTGCACTGCCAAATGCTGCAAATTGGTGAACTGGGTTGACTGGGTATGGGTGTTCTGTTTATTTCAGATACTCTGTCCATCACCACCCCCCTTTCTGAATCATTTTGTCCACCATAAGCGTGGAAGGGTATACTCAGATGTGAGTCCCTTGCTCATTGCACCATCAGGATTCAAGCAAGCCGGGCCGAAGACGGCTGTAATGCCAGAAACCGGTCCCCTGGGAGCTTGTTTCCTTCCCAGTATAAGAATTGGCTTGGTAGTTTGGTCTGCCCTGTTCCCATGATGCACTGGGCCAGGGACAGACTAATTTGCATATAGCCAGGTTCTGAGCTGGGATGGTGCAGTGAGCTAAAAAACGGTGATGGATCAAGCCCTGATCTGTTGACTGGGTATGGGTGTTCTGTTTAATTCAGATACTCTGTCCATCACCACCCCCTTTTCTGAATCATTTTGTCCACCGTAAGCGAGGAAGGGTATACTCAGATGTGAGTCCCATGCTTATTGCACCATCAGGATTCAAGCAAGCCGGGCCGAAGACGGCTGTAATGCCAGAAACCGGTCCCCGGAAGCTTGTTTCCTTCCCAGTATAAGAATTGGCTTGGTAGTTTGGTCTGCCCTGTTCCCATGATGCACTGGGCCAGGGACAGACTAATTTGCATATAGCCGGGTTCTGAGCTGGGATGGGTGTCAGTGAGCTAAAAAACGGTGATGGATCAAGCACGGATCTGTTGACTGGGTATGGGTGTTCTGTTTAATTCAGATACTCTGTCCATCACCACCCCCTTTTCTGAATCATTTTGTCCACCATAAGCTTGGAAGAGTATACTCAGATGTGAGTCCCTTGCTAATTGCACCATCAGGATTCGAACAAGCCGGGCCGAAGACGGCTGTAATGCCAGAAACCGGTCCCCGGAAGCTTGTTTTCTTCCCAGTATAAGAATTGGCTTGGTAGTTTGGTCTGCCCTGTTCCCATGATGCACTGGGCCAGGGACAGACTAATTTGCATATAGCCAGGTTCTGAGCGGGGATGGTGCAGTGAGCTAAAAACTGGTGATGGATCAAGCCCTGATCTGTTGACTGGGTATGGGTGTTCTGTTTAATTCAGATACTCTGTCCATCACCACCCCCTTTTCTGAATCAAATTGGTGAACACCAGGGCTGAAAGTTCTTGATTCCACCTCATGCCCCTTTCTTCGACACCACTACACTTCCAGTCTCTTTCCCTCACTGGCTACAATTCTTTTTTCTAAGTGGTAGCTTACCCGTACAATTTCGTTTTCCGGCTGTCTCCCTCATGTGCTTATCTGCCCCTTTGTCTCCGTAATGCTCTGTTTTGCTGTGTGCTTCTTACCCAGTCTCCATGCTGCCATGTCTCGCTGTGTGCTTCGATGCACACCACCCCTCCAGTCTTATGTTGGTCTGTCTCACTGTGTGCTTCTAAGGGTCCCATGTTGTTTCTGTCCCTTGTGTTGCGTCCCCAGCCTCTGTGTTGCTCTGTCTCGCAGCTGTGTTCCTTCTGTGTTCTTTTGTCTTGCCTTGCACTTCTCTGTTCCATGTTGTTTTCGACCCCCATGTGGCTTCAGCTCTCATCTGCATCCCCCCTATTGCTTCCTCACCTGCCCCAACCCCCATTTTGCTTCCGCTCTTCTCCTTTGTTTCCTTTTTTCCTTTTTAGTAACTAAAAAAAACAAGCACTGGCATAATTTTGTAGGCACGTGTGCGTGCCTTTAAAATGACACTTTCATTCGTATCCTATTTCTTTACAAATTCTTTAGCCATGCCACACAGCACCATGCATACTGTGCAGCATGGCTAAAACCCAGTAGCAAAACTAATAGTTCCCAAAGACAAGACTGGTTGGCTTTGCCATAGTTGTAACAAGTAAGACCAAAAATGCACATGCGTCGCCAATGTCCCTCCCACCCTACCTTTGATCTCCGCCGCGAGTTCTTACAGGCTCCTGTCCGCCCCCTTCCTTTAATGGCCCTCCCCCAGCACAGCGCACGCATCGCTTGTTAATAAAGGCTTTGAGTTCGGCCTCGAGTAGCTTTCATTTTTATTCCACTGCAAGCGATTTTCTTTCTTTGTCAAGCTCTGACAGCAATGCGGAGTAATCTTTCAACATCGTAGTTGGGTGCCTCAGTATTTTGGTGGCTTTCAGCACCTATGTTGAGTGGCTTTTCGCTGCTGCTGTGGATCTGTTTTCTTGCATGGCATCAAGCTGGCTTTTATTTCTCCCTGCCATGCCAGTTATTCTCTCTCGAGGTCGAAGCAGGTTTCGAGGGTTTGCCTCCATCGATGTACCTTGACTTAGACCCATGTGGCCCCCTTGGGCTTCACTCGTTCCTCTGATGTGGACACTTTCTGGGTCATCAATGCTTTCTTCGAGTTCGAGGTCCTTGCGCTCTACGAGAGTGCGCGTGTTTTCCGGCTGTCTCCCTCATGTGCTTATTTGCCCCTTTGTCTCCGAAATGCTCTGTTTTGCCGTGTGCTTCTTACCCAGTCTCCATGCTGCTCACTGTGTGCTTCTATGCACACCACCCCTAAAGTTTTATGTTGCTCTGTCTCACTGTGTGCTTCTCTGTGTCCAATGTTGTTTCAGTCCCTTGTGTTGCGTCCCCTGCCTCTGTGTTGTTCTATCTCGCAGCTGTGTTCCTTCCGTGTTCTTTTGTCTTGCCTTGCACTTCTCTGTTCCATGTGGTTTTCGACCCCATGTGGTTTTCGAAACCCATGTGGCTTCAGCTCTCATTTGCATCCCCCCTATTGCTTCCTCACCTGCCCCTGTCCCCCACATTACAAGCCACATCATTACACTGCACTCATTGTAACATACACGCCAAATACCACTCAGTGCCACATATTTACACTGCACTCAATGCAACATACACTCCAAATACCACTCAGTGCCACATAATTACACGCCACATAATTACACTGCACTCAATGCAACATACACTCCAAATACCACTCAGTGCCACATAATTACACGCCACATAATTACACCCTCACTCTGTCTATCGCCATCACTCTCTCTATCTATCTATCTATCCATCTATCGCCCTCACTCTGTCGCCCTCACTCTATCTATCGCCCTCACTCTATCTATCGTCCTCCCTCTATCTATCGCCCTCACTTTATCTATCTATCGCCCTCACTCTATCTATCTATCGCCCTCACTCTATCTATCGCACTCACTCTATCTATCTATCTATCGCCCTTGCTCTATGGCCCTCACTCTATCTATCTATCTATCTATCTATCTATCTATCTATCTATCTATCTATCTATCCCCCTCACTCTATCTATCTATCGCACTCACTCTATCGATCGCCCTCACTCTATCTATCGCCCTCACTCTATCTATCGCCCTCACTCTATCTATCGCCCTCACTCTATCTATCTATCGCCCTCACTCTATCTATCGCCCTCACTCTATCTATCTATCTATCGCCCTCACTCTATCTATCTATCTATCGCCCTCACTCTATCTATCTATCGCCCTCACTCTATCTATCGCCCTCACTCTATCTATCGACCTCATTCTATCTATCTATCTATCTATCGCCCTCACTCTATCTATCGCCCTCACTCAATCTATCTGTCTATCTATCGCCCTCACTCTATCTGTCTTACTATCGTCCTCACTCTATCTATCGCCCTCACTCTATCTATCACCCTCCCTCTATCTATCTATGGCCCTCCCTCTATCTATCTATCGCCCTCACTCTATCTATCGCCCTCACTCTATCTATCGCACTCTATCTATCGCATCACCACAGCATCACTCAGCACCATCACAGCATCACTCAGGGGCACCATAACATCACTATGCGGTACCACAGCATCACTGAATGCCACAGCTTCACTCAGCGCCACCACAGCATCAATCTGTGCAACCATTCAACAATAACTGGTTCAAATATGTTCTCTCAATGTTTCAAGCTTTATTACAAATGTCACAAAAAGATGTTAATATTTCACTTCTGTTCTTGGATTTTCGTCACAATAAAATACACTGAACATAATCTTCACAAAAGTTATTTACAAAAGTTTAAGCTATTGCCATTATAAATTACAATAACTTTTATTTAAGTATTGATTATTAAAAAAATTAAAAGCCATTGTTATTTGTAACATCAATAAATCTAAGTCACGTAAATACAACACATATTGCATTACAAATGCTATAGGTGTCACATTTGCGAAAGTTAAAACTATTGGCATTGTTAATGACAAAGCTATTAATTTCGCTATTTTCAAAACCAACACATAAATATAAAATTTGTCATTTACAATACCAATAGCTCAAACTTTCCTAATGCGAGACCTATTGCATTGTAAATGCTTGTTCCCTATGCATTTTGGCCTGATGCCTTCTTCGGGGGGTGTCTAAAAAAGGAAAAGTAAAGTTTCTTAACTCGTGGGATACCCCACCAAAAATACATCCACCACCATATTTGTTATGGTTTCTTTAAAGGTGCCTGGGCATTGTGCTCATTCTTAGCAATGCAATAAGCTCATATGCGTGAATGCCGGTGTACTTTCCATTAACGTGCCTATTAAAAGCACTACATGCCGCTATGGTCAGCCTCTTTATTGTACCTCCATTAATCTAAAAGTGACGATAGAATCGCATGCAACGCTGTTGATTTACGTGGCCCCTCTGCCTGCTGGTTTCTATCAGAGAAAGTGCCTTCCCATATAGATACCCTGCGGTCTCTTAATGGTCTCGCTTACCGTTTTTTTTAAAACACCGCTCTCCACTCCTCAGTAGCTGCTGCGTGTGTGTGCTCATTCGTGTCTACCGGTTAAATGCAAGTTACGCGCAGTGTTCTAACGTAATATCATGGGCATGGAAAGTGGACTTGTAAACTAAGTGTAGCTCTATGTGTCAAAGTTTTTTCATCTGCAGTATTGTAAACCATCTAAATAGTATTACACTGCTCCTTATAGTGCAACTAAGATCACCGTCTTGATGACATATTTAAACAAGCATTTACAATGCAACGGTTTCGCCTTTGGAAAAGTTAGAGCTATTGGCAATGAAATTGACAATGCCATTATCTGTTTTCAAAACCAACACATAAATACAAATGTTGTCATTTACAATGGCAATAGCTCAAACTTTTCCAAAGGCGAAACCGTTGCATTGTAAATGCTTGTTTTAGAGATCCAATCCACTTTTTCATCCCACTAGTATAAGAAGGGTAAAAGAGGAGGAAAGAGGGAGGAGAGGGAAGGGGGAGGAGTAAAGGGGGTGTTAAAGAGGAAGGGAAGAGAGAAAGGGAAGGAAGGAAGGGAAAGGAGAAACAGAAAGGGGAAAGAAAGAATTTAGAAAGGAAGGAAGAGAAAGAGTCAAAGATAAAGGCCAAGAAAGGAGGCCACATTTCCACAGACTTTGGTTTTCACGAACATTCTGATAGTTGTGATGTGAATCAGCAAGTTTGGAAAACAGAAATGTTTCTGCATCAAGGGGATCACGGCTGCACACAAAATTCCACGTTCGTACCCAAAAATACAGGCACATTTGCCTTGGTTGGCCTCTTTCAATGCTTCCGGCTTTGGTATCTGAAAACCTCGTGTGTTTAAAGGGATGGTGTTATTACTATGTGAGGGCACTGGTCTGAATAACGCTGCGCAGGAAGTGGAACCTTCCCGGTTTGCAATATTTTACTCCTCCCTTGTAAGCGCTCATCACTCAGTACCCCCGCACATATGACTGCGCTTCAAAGGGGCGAGTGAGCCTGCAGGAAACGCGGAGGCCTCGTGGGCACCGAGGTCTGCCCAAGAGGGGATGTTTGGGTAGCGCGGGCCGAGCCCCGTCATCTATCACCAGGCCCAATCTGTTCCTTTGCCAAATGCGGGATTGTACCACCGTTTGTGACTAACGCTTAACAGAATTGTGTCCAAAGTAAGGAATGCATTACATTATATACATTGAATTCAGGAGTTCCGAGTTATTAATCATTTAATCAAATTAATTATTTAAAAGGAATTCTGCCTCTTCTTTGTAGACAGCAATATGTGAGGTTGTTGTTCTAAGTGCTTCGGATCTCTACCCCAGATTTTTGACGCAGCGCCAGAGTAGGATTGGCTGAACAAGATATTTTATATACATGGTATTGCCTTTAATTTCCAGTTAGAAATGGGATTATGTAATTCCTTGCAAGCAAAACTTGAACACACGTGTTTCTCTCTGAAATCTGTGTCCATAATAATGCGGGTTAAGGATTTTAATTCCCTACAGGCCATTCATCCTATCGAAGTCGATATAGAACAGCATTCAGATGAGTAGTAGGAACTCCTATTTGACACTTCATGCAACAACAAAAACGCAAAAATAACCACGAGTTAAAGGCGATTTGTGTATTGATCTTTTTTGTTAATATACTGGTATTCAGCGTGTTATTAGTGTTGGTGGAACACTGATCATAGTTTCCACTTTAATATTCGCGTGCATCAGCTTGCAGTAACATCTTAAATCTCCATGCAGCTGCTCGAGGTGAGCGTGGCCCTGGTCCGGGCTCTTTCTGGGCCATTCACCCAGGCCACACTTGATCTGCAATTACACTTTCTGAAAAACAGCTGGGTCACTGAAAATATACGTTTTTGTTCATCTACTTCTCTCGGAAACTGAAATTGTGTTTCGCTGTGGTGTACAGTAGAGCATGTGACTTACTGCCCATGTTTTAAATCTCTCCCGTTCTTCGCAGTGTCCTTGTGTGACCTGAAAAAAATATATAACCTTTCCGCAGCGCTCGGACATTGTGGAAAGAAAAAGCGCCACTTACTCATGCTTCCGGCCACCTTTATTCAGTCAGGAAAAAATTATTTTTCAACTCAAAATTGAAAGGTGACCTTAAGTCTGTAGGGCAGTGTCCTTGCAAGGTCTATTATGGTTATTTGTTGAAAAACAAAGTGTCGTTTCTGTGGTCTGTCACGGATTGCTGTCTTTGGAATAAAAATACCATAATTGCTAAATGGCGCCTATATAATTTCCCTATACGTTTGCATTCGGAGGCATCGACAGATCAACCAACGTCTTCAAGTGCTATCGCACTACCCCCCTAAGATGGACCAAGTTCGATCGCCAGTGATTTAGTGTCTTTATTTTCCCAACACACATTTCATGCACTTCAAGCACAGTCTCGATAGAGCATAGCAGAGCCGAGCCTCTCCCAGCCGTGACCTAACCCTCTCCCCAACCAGCGGCTCAAATCACCTCAAAAGAGCTCTACACTCACTTCGGTCCACAAAATAAGCTTCAAGATGTCCGTGGTCCTCCTGCGGACCCTGGGAGGTAGCGCTGGAAGCTGTAGCCCCCTGAAGCGCCTCTCAAACCCGGTTTCCACCAACCTCAATCTGCGGAAGACATGGCAATGACGTCATAGAGGCGCTCCCTCTGCCGAGGATCATAGAGATGGCCAGCGAGACGAGAAATAGGGGTAGCACGGAAGAGCACTCAGACGGCCATGTCGAAGCTGTGCCGCATACGGATTTCAGAAGGAATGATGCAAGACCGGCAGGGGAAATAGGTTTAGAACCTTGTAGCAAAGCAACAGGAGTGGATCGCTTAAGCAAATCAGTGAAAATAAAAACTCATTCATTAGACTTAAAATGAGCTCTTCAAACGTAGTCATTCTTTTTGATTTTTTAAAGGATAACGTGGATTGATTAGCGTGGATATTTTAGCGATACAGTACTGTTTTTAATACATATTGTTAATTGTGATATGACGCATCACCACTGAAGATGTTTACTTCATGTACACGTAAATAAAGGGACTCGGCACCGGGAAGAGGCGAGCGCTGTGACCCTGCGAAGCCAGGAGGCCATTTTGAAACGCACCTGTTTACTTTTCGCTTTTGTTTATAACAGTGCGCAGCCGCAAGTCACTTGTGTACTGTGACTTCAAATTATATAATTCGATGATACTGGAACATTTCGTTTTTATTATCTGCAACGTTTTTAATTCTGTCTACGGTCGGAAAGACGAGAGTTTACACTTTTTTTCTATAAGTTTTAAACAAGTCAGGTCCCGGGCCGTGCTGTGATTGGCTGACGTCACGGGGGTGTCCCGGGCTGGCAGCCAATCACAGCGCGGCCTGGGAAATGACGTCACGGGGGTGTCCCGGGCCTGCAGCCAATCACAGCGTGGCCCGGGACACACGGCAAAAGGGGCGGGGCTTAAAAAAAGCCCCAGAAACGCCCCCGAATCGCGTTTTCACCAGAAAGCGTGGTTGACAGCCTCTGTCTCCCAATGGCTAGCCTCCATTTATGGAGCTAGCCAATGGAAGAAGGGGAGTGTTCAAGTCCCCCATAGTGTAAACAAAAGCTTTCGTCCTGGGCGGAGCACCTGCTTCGCAGGTGCTACGGCCAGGTCGAAACCTAAAAACCCTCAGTCGCGCTAATGTGCAGGTGTCTTCCTAACGTACAACATATCACTGCACCTGCTTCATTCTAATGGTCTGATCATTATTGACATCTAGCAGTCAGATAAGTGTATTCTGCAAACGGTTATTATATACATAAATGTGTGTCAATTGCAGATGTGATTTCAAAGCATATCGCAAAAAACATGATATACATCAGCTTTCTATTTACAATTACAGGTAACATTGAAATTCTATCCTTTCGTTCATTCCATTTGGCTTAAGAGTGTTCAAATGGTAAATCTGTGATTTTCTCTTTGGAGTAAAGTGTTCCTATTGTCTTTCCCTTCTTCTTTTTCAAGCATTTCTAGTACAGAAACTTTTAGTTGGCTGATGTGATGTTGTGCTTCGATGAAGTGGCTGGCTACCGTAGACTTAATTTGCTTAGTCCTAATGTTGCTTTTATGCTCATTTATTTGGGTTTTCAGTTTCCGTTCTGTTTGTCCTATGTAGGCTTTCCCACATGGACATTTGAGCATGTATATAATATTGATTGTATCACACGTTGACTTGTAATTTGATTTTATGCCCTTTCATAGGGTGGGTGATGTACGCTCCACTGATGATGTTATTACAATTGTTACAGTTCCAACATGGGATGGTTCCGCTGTAAGATGTTTTGTCGACATGTTTTGTGGGATGCCTTAATATTTCACCAATATTTTTAGCCCTAGTGTATGCAATAATGGCTTCTTACTCGAATATGTTTCGGAAATCCTGTTACATTTTTAGAAAAATCCAATGTCTCTTGGCTATTTTTTTATAATGCAGATCATGGTTGAATATTTACATACGCAAGTCATTCTCTCTTTCTTTGTTTTTGGTTGTATGGCTAGAAGATCTTATCTTTTCTTGTTTTTGGCACGATTAAAAGCTTGCGTTAATAGACCTTCCGGATATCCTCTCTGTCTAAATCTTTGTATCATATTTTTGCTCTGTTCCAATTCCGTCATGGGGTCTGAGACAATCCTTTTCATTCTCAACAATTGAGAGTATGGTAAATGCTGCTTTAGAGGTTGTGGATGGAAGGTTATTATAGGCTAGGGTGTTATTTCTGTCAGTGGGTTTTCTGAATAGGTTTGTGTCAAAGCCTGTTTGAGTTTTGGTAATTTCTACATCCAAAAAGTTTATAGTTTTCTCTTGTATCTCAAATGTAAACTGTATGTTCTCATCAATTGAATTCAGTTGAATTATCTGCTCCTTCAATGTTTCTGCCATCCCTCTCCATATTATGAATATATCATCGATGAATCGTAAATACAGTTGTATTTGATCTTTCCATGGTGGGGTATTCATAGTAATTCATAAAGATTTCGCGTATGTGGGCGCTGCACAGTTGCCCATAGATGTACCACCCTTTTGTAAATACCAGCTGTCCTGCCACTTAAAGTAACTATGCATCAAAGTGAATTCCAATAGTTCCATCAAAAACACTTTCATTCCTCCATCATATTCTGTTTGGAGTAATGCTTTCTCTACGGCTTTAATGCCTGTTGGTTTGGGATGGATGTGTATAAGGATTTCACATCAATGGTGCAAAGTATTGTGGGTTCTTCTCCTGTTATTTCAATTTCTCCAAGTTTGTTAAGGAAATCTGTGCTGGAGGGTTAGATACCCGAGGTATCCCCAGGAAACACACTCCCTGCATGCGTAACATTTAACTTTTTTAACTGCGGACTAAGTGCAATTTGGCCTCCGGGGGCGGCAGGGGGGTCCCCTCAGAACCCAACACAGCAGACAAGAGCCGCGTATAAACACACCAAAAAGGTACAACATCAATACTAGAAGTAAGGACTTACCTAGTATTCAAACTGCCTGGTGGTCGTGTGGCAAAATCAGGGTGACGAATAAAAGGTATCATCAACACTCCAACGAGTCTACCTAATTTGCGCATTAAACCTGTAACAAGGGATAATGAGATCTGGAATCTGGTATTTAGTGTCTGGGATTTTTTTAATGGAGGCTAAAATCCCAGACACTAAATACCAGTATAATCCACTCAAAGGTCAAAGGGAAATGGAAAAACAAGCAATAATTGAAATCTCAAGTTTTTTAGATCAATCAAATAGTGATGACCTGATAATAAACCTGGCGGATATGGAAGACAGCGATTGTTTTTCGGGTAGTAGAACACCACCAGGAGATATGGAAGACAGCAATTGTTTTTTGGGTAGTAGAACACCACCAAAGGAGATAAAAAGGCAAAGTGAAACGACCACTTTAACCCCTTCCATGCTCATGACGAGCTCAGCTCGTCATGCAGTACAGTGCTCCTGTGCTCATGACGAGCTGAGCCCGTCATGACCCATAGAATTCAAAGGCTCTCAGCACAGCAGAGGGATCCTCGGTAGCAGCCATGTGGTTAATAACGATAAAAGAAAAAGATATTAAAGATGAAGATTCAAAAATAAAAATGGAAGATTTTTTAAAAATACATACTGTACTGTTAAATTCTCTGCAAACTTCAGTCAATGTTCTAAAAATGCAGTTGGATAAACTGGAAATCCAGATTACTTTAATGGATCTAATCGCAGGCCATATAGCTGATATAAATTTAAAGGTCGGAATGCTGACGGACATTATATTGCAGAAAGGCAAAAAGGCTACAAATACAATAGAGGGTTGTTGTGTTTGTGGGCCAATAGTGGACAAACTAAGTACTGTACCAACAATTTTAATGAGTATACTGAATGAAAATAAACTGACTAATAAGTTGAATGCGGCTTCTAGAATTACACAACAAGAGATAGCTAAGGTCAGTAGAATTAAGCCACAGGAAACACACGTACTAACAAACATACAGGAATCAAAGAGTATTACACCATTAAATGATCTTAGTGAAGTTGATCAGAAATCATTAAAACTATCAAAATATTCAACAACATTAAGTATCTCGGCTACTATTAATGTAGATTCCACTGAGAAAATGATATTGCAACAAGTGGTTTCGGTCAAACGTCTAAATCTTAAACAGGCCAAAAGGCAGAAGAAACGTGCCAGCAAGGCCAGGAAAAATCAACAATATAAAGGAAATGTGATTCAAATGGCGAATAGATTCTACTCAATGTTTGCATCAAAATTCAAGGAGCAAACCTTAATAAATCAGGAGCTCATGGATGAAGAAAAATGCCCTGTGGGTAATGCCATGCAAAAGGAACAACCTTTTAGAGAAATCAGAGCTGTGAAAAAGGTATGTGAATCACCAGTCAATCTCACAAAACCTACAATAAAGAGCTTGTTAGTAGTAACAAAGATCGACCCTTATCAAAGGACGCAGACCCTCACATTGGAAGGTAACATTGAATATAATAATCAGCTTAGAACCCTTGCAGGTCCACCTGCAACTGGACAACAGATAGTGCCCACAGTTGTTGAAGAAAAGAAAGACGAGAAAAAATTGGACGTAGCCCCAATCCACAAATCAAATAATAAATGTTATGTACAACAACGAGAAGTAGTATTCTATAATACACCACAATCAAGTCGGGATTCAAATGAACAGATACTAGGCAAAATAAATCCATCCAAAAGCATCATGATGCAGCAATCATCAGGACTACACCGAATGAATCTGGACCAGTCCACACATCAGTTACCTCATTTAAGTAATCAGGAGCAAATACAGAATGTAAATAATCATATCATATTCACTCCACAATACATATCACAAGGTCCTCAGGATTGTTTAAACAGAGGCAATATTTTGAGCTTAATGGCAGCCATTCCATCGCTAAACCACCTTAACACAACCAATTTTTTTCTATTGAGTTTATCAACCAGGGACTAATGAACCAAACTGAGCAAACTCTCTCCACATGGAAGTCATCGGAGTCAGTCTCATTAATCTTGAAAGTAGACCAGCAGTTTAAGGACTGGGGTATAACACTCTCCAAACCTCCAAAGAGATGTCATCCTTTACCTCTGTTATGTGCACCTAATAAGCGTGTACATACACAAAATGCAACCTCAGTTTATTCTGTATTAAAAAATGCAAGAGGCTACCCAAGAGGCATTGCGATAGAATCACAAAGGAAAATTGATGTGGTAAATGACGGATCTAGAATAGCTAGGTGAAGAGAATGACATGATAATGACTGCAATTATGAACTCCAGTCAGGTCTAAAACTTTTATCGTGGAATATTGCAGGGGCAAAGCAAGAACTTCAGCATAACACAGCACCGGACGACTGGGAACATTTTGATCTAATCGCCCTTCAAGAAACCTGGCTGATCACACCGGTACAGGTAGCAGTGTAACCCTACATCATGTAGAGGCAACAAGATCTCAACGATATGGCAGGCCAAAGGGTAGCCACCCTTTACCTAATCTACTGCATTAAATACTGCATCAGTGCAGTTGCCAGCAACAACATCTGACATGCAGCTGATCAGCATTGGGTTGGGGCAGTGGAGGAGTGTGGCTCACCGGATAGAGGCGGCAGACCCAGAAGCAGAGGTCGGCCCGGGACAAGGGTTCAATTCCCGACGCAGCATGGTACGCAACCAATGTCTATAAATGTCGATAAATCTCGCCTCGTGCCTCTCTAATCATAGGTCCCACGCTGCAACTCTGGGCAATAGCTTGCTTAATCTCCACAACGGCCCCCTCGCTGCTGGGGATGCCTGGCTTCACCTTGGGGGGCCCAATATGGACCATCTCACAGGGAAAGCCAGCACGGGTTCCCCAGCGGTACACAGTGCCAAGAAACCCTGGGGTGAACGTGCACTCTACAAATTCATACTAACATAACATAACATAACAAATGTAGTAAGTACCATCATTCTTAGAAACGTGTATGCACACCCAAGCAATAAGAGGAAAAGGGAACTATTCAGCAAATTAGTTAGGGTAATAACTGAAATATTGTTTGAGAAATAATCATTACAGGTGATTTTAACTCTAACTTAATATTTTCTCCAGATACAGATGCTCATTTAGATGCGAAAAATGAAATCTGGGCTGTGAAAACACAAGCTGCACCATACCCCGGGAGAATCGATCGGCAAGGGCAGAATCTGGTGACAAACTTGGAACACCTTGGCATGAGAGTAATTAATTGAAGAACCCAGAGTGATACTCCTCCAAACTTTACATATTATGGTGTAAAGGCACGATCCACTATAGACTTTACAATACTTACCCTGCCACTGCTTGCATTAGTAAAGCATTTTTCAATCAAATATACCGTCAAAAGTGATCATTCACATCAGCGTCTCGAATTATTATTTTCTGCACCAAGGCTTATGGAAGCCTTGCCGTCAGTAGGAGAAATAGCAACAATTAACCTGAAGCGTATAATATGGACGACCAATACCCTCCCTGATATAGCTGTCAAAGCAAAGGAGTTGGTAACAACACACTTTCCCAGGGAAGGTGCTCAGGTAGCACACTGGGAAAGTTTTCAAAGAAATTTGTTAAAAGATGCTCCTACAAGAAATTGTGGCAAGAAAGCGCGGCAGATGTCTCTTAACCCCTTCCAGGCTCATGACGAGCTGGGCTCGTCATGAAGTAGCCTCCTACCAGGCTGATGACGAGCCCAGCTCGTCATGATCAATGGACTTTTGAAAATTCCAGCACAGGTGGAAAATATCACTAGCAGCGATGGTGTTAAATTTATGGGGAATAAAGCTTGAAATACAAGGAAATAATTGAGAGCTTTGGTCAAATCTACAAAGGCAAAAACTGTCTCTAACAGTACCTGGGAAAAAATAAAACCTCTTAAAAAACTGTATAAAAAGGAAATTTGGGAGAACAGAAAGATACAAACAGACAATTTCTGGTCCAAGCTGCTATTTAATGCAAAACAGTCAAATGTAAAAGCATTGTGGGAACAGGTTAACTGTCTAACGAGACCTAAAACAATACTTAACGCTCGTTGCCTCTCAGAGCAGGTTTGGAAGCAACATATAATAAGCACCTTTGGGAAGGTGGATGGATACAATGAGAAAAGAAGCTACAAACATCATTAAACATCTGCCAACAAAGGATGACAACGCAATTTTAGAATTAATGCCAAGGGACACTGTCCAACTGATTTTACATAGTCAAACTGTGCAGATTAAATCACCTTATATTGCTGGTAAGACATCGGGAATATTCTATGATGTAAACGCAACAGCAAACAGCATGATTGAAAACTCCATTTTGCAATTTACAATAAGGGTAGGTAGAATGGATGGTGGCCCAGGACCTGATGGCATCCCACAGGCAATTTTCAAATTGGACCCGGATTTTCGGGCTGCGCCTTTGATGCATTTGTACAATGAGGTGAACAGCTCTGGTATTTTACCTGAAAGCTGGAGGGGCACCATAATCAACCCTGTACAAAAAGGAGGTAATTTGGAAGAGCCAGCAAATTACAGATTGATTTCTCTAATGGACTCAGAAGCTAAATATTATGCCTCTCTAATTCTCAGTGATTTGGTACATTGGTCGGAAACAATAATATAATCCCCATAAATCAGTCTGGTTTTCGTAAGGGTTCGGGCACAATTACAAACATTCTAGCCCTAGGCTTAATAGCAGATAAGATCATACAACAGCAGAAAAGCCTACATGTATGCCTTGTACACTTCAAAGCTGCATTTGATCGTGTAGATAGGGGTATTTTATGGAACAAATTGAAGCAGTGGGGTCTTCCAACCCACATCCTCCGAGCCGTAATGCAGTTGTACATAAATACCTGATGCAAGTTAAATTACCAGATGGCTCTAGATTTTGGAGGAAAATACAAACAGAAAAGGTTGCGTTTTAGCCCCTCACCTGTTTAACTAATTTATGGCTGATCTTTCCCCCAAGCTGGACCAGGCAAACTTACATCTGCCACACCTAGGCCTCCTGCAACTAACGCATCTGTCCTATGCGGACGATATAGTGTTGTTAAGTAAAACGAAAATAGGGCTTCAAAGAGGGATTGACATATTGAGCGATTTTGCAAAGATTAACCTATTAGAAATAAACTTAGCGAAAACTAAGGTTATGACAATAAGTCATCGCTTGCAGGCACGACAACAATTCAAACTAGGAAAAGTGAATTTGGAGGGAGTCACAAATTATAAATACCTCGGCCTAAGTATTAACAGCAGATTTAACTTTAAATCACATAATGGTGGTTTAATCAAGAAAGGAAATGGATTGATATATGCTTTTTGCTCTATAGCGAAGAGTTTAAGCAGTCCATCGTTCAAACCATTACTGGCTGTTAAAGCAAAGCTCTTGCCGACTCTAGCCTATGCTACTGAAGTTCAACATGGCAAGGAAGTAGCAGTCCTTGAGAGAATGCAAATGAAGGCATATAGAACAGTATTTGCTCTACCGAGAAATTCTTCTCCTGCACAGATTCTCCTACAGTTTGGTTTACTGCAGCAACGTTTAGCAAGAATGTATGCAACAATAAAACTGTGGTATAAAATTCAGTCAAGCTGCCAGAATCCGCTTAATAGCTCCATTTAGGAAGCTCAAGAGAATAATCCATGATCACCTTATCACAAATATTTGCAGTTATCGATAAAGTTAACAAAGGTGTCAGAGTTATGGAACTTGAATTTACTATGCACAACATTTCGGCAACTAATAAATAAAGCAGCAAAAAGACTCTCGTTAACGGAGGACAAAATTATATTCCGCAAGCGCTCCCTTACCTGGATGATACTGCAATCCTATACGATTTTACAGCCAGTGGCTTATTTGGACAGAACATATTCCGTTCCTCTAAAAAGGAAATTGCTAGCAATACGCCTTGGGGCACTACCTACTAATGCTGATTAACCCCTCTGGAAATATAGTGGTCCGCCGTCATGTGCATTATGTGGTGCTCCGAAGCAGGACTTTGTTCACCTTATCTGTATATGTCCCGTTTTTAAATCTAAATCGTCTTTTAGTATTAAAAAATCCTTTTAAAGATGGGGCATACGCACCTGCAGATCTGCTATATTAAAGTGTCTTGATCCACATGCCCCGCAACTTAACTGTAGATTGGTAAAGTTTTTACTCTTATCTGAAACATTAATTTGAATTAGCATTTTAAATGGTATTTCACTAAAGAGATGAAACTTTTGATACATGGTTCAATTATTGTTCTATCCAATTGGAACTGGTTTCTGCAGCAGGCAACCAGTAAATCTAATAGGTATATACACTGGTGCTAACACTGCCTTGATATGATGCCATCAAAAGCTGTACATTTTATTAATGGTTTTAATATGTACAGTATATGTTCCTCTGCAGACTGATTAATTTTATTGGAATTGTTATGGCTTTAATTAACTTAAACAATAAAGATACACTTCACTCCAACAATAACGTACTCATTGCCACTATCTCATGCAACATTTACCATCAAGAAACTAACAGCATAGCTTCCACCTTGTAGCATGGATGTACACAGTCCTCAGCCAGCCTAAGTGCAGGGCAAGTGCAACTGCAAGGCTATTCTAGGGAGGCAAATTGGTTCCCATTTCACAGCATAAGAGAATTGGTATCAGGCCAATCAGCACACAAAGAGCTCAGTTAGGAACTCTACCCCCACGTGGTTGAAAATGGAAGAGAACGTCCTAACATTCCAGAGGGAAAAACGAAAACAAGCATTGACAATGCCAATAGGCCCGGCTTTAAAGTAATACTGTATTGTAAGGTGAAGCATTACAAGTGATTAATATTGGAATAAGTATACATTTGCATGGAAGCAAAGAACTTTAGAATACTATTGGTGTAGCTTGAAAAGTCAGGTGAAAGTTGCACTGTCAAACCAGGCCTAAAAATCTATTTTGGTAAATGACTGCTACCTTCCCATCTGTATTGCTGTCAGAGAAAGACAAACACCTTAAATTACCTAGTTATCTAAGACACTTTTACAGCATTGAAATGTCATGTGTGTGCCCCTGAAAGTGCAAACTCAACCAGCTCTGTAAATAAACAAAATGATCACAACTGGAGGATGGAAAACACTTTTTGTGTGTGGAAGCACTCAATTTCTGCCCAATCAAATCATGTACTCCTGGCTTCCAATATGTGGGTGGAGCCAAAGCCCCTCTGTAGTAATGTTTACATAATTGTGTGGCAAACAGCTACACGGTCAAGCCATACCATAAAATGATTATCTGCCTTAATCTCTTACAGATTTCACAGTGCTTTTAAGAAGAAGCTATCAACAATATAACAAATAAAAACTAACAGTGTTATGCACAAAGTAATGTGCATCTCAAACTTGCTATTTTATGCACTTCTTTCTGGGGGGTTTTATGGTGCCAACATGGTCACACTGACACTTACACCTGGGCTGTCAGAGGTCCTGCAAAAAGCTGGAAAAGAGAAATGAAGACAACTGGGAAGAAAGGAAATGGAGTCAAAAGGAGAGTGCGAAGGAGAGGCAAATGAGTGAAAGAAAGGTTAAGGAGGTACAAAAAGGCAACAAACTGGTGTAGGAAAAAACTAATGGGAAAAAATAACAAGCATTGGCAAAGCCAACAGGTCACACCGAAACAAGATCTATTGGATTCGTTCATTTTGTTTTAGTTATGTTGCATTCCATAGTATGGTATGGTATGGATGAACTATTATTGTATAGTATGCTATGGTAAGACTGAAATTTTATGGTATGGTATGTCACTGTATAGTATGGTATGGTATGATATGATTAGGTATGGTATGATATGGTATGACTTGTGATTGTATAATATAGTATGGCCTGTTATTATATAGTAAGATAGGGAATGCTATGGCCTGTCAATGTACAGTATGGTATGATATACTATGGCATGTAATTGTATGGTAAGGTATGACATGGAATGGCTTGTTATTGCATGGTATAGTATATCATACCATTGTATGGTATGGTATGGTATGGTGTGGCCAGTCAATGCATGGTATGAAATAGCCTGTCGTATAGTATTTTTTTTTCAAGTTTCATTTATTGATACATTAGTACAATACCAAAGATTGATCGCTATAACTGTTACACTGGACATCTGATAGAATATAAGATAGTAGTATATGCTCTACAGTAGGAGTGAAAGATAAACACCCAGAGACAGCATCATTTGTCAGTATGCACACCATCTTTTTTATTTTTGTTTTCGTAATGATGCATGACCTTACTACTGTAAGCCACGTTTGTCCCTCTTCATGATCTGGTCTCAATATTCCAATGGTGTCACGAGTCCCCTCCTTCATCGTTGTCATTACTCTCCCTCCCAGTAAGGAGTCTTCAATGAGCCCCATATGTGTCTCGCCCGTGACCCCACAGGCCGCAGTGCATGTATGCTTCTGAGTGTGCGCTGCAAAATGCAAAATCTGGAAGCCTTTTCTCCACAGAAGGGGGGTGCTCCCCTTCCCCATGCCATAGCAATCCAGCACTTTCCCAAGAGCAGGGCCAAACCAACAAACTTCCTACTGTGCTTACATACCGCTTTGACCCAGCCCAACAGTGCTGTCAGAGCCTCAGTCTGGAGCGCCAGGCTGATGTCATTCAAGGTTTGGTACAGGCTGCTCCAGGATTCAGCAACCACCTTGCATTCGCATGCCAAGTGTAGAAAATCAGCTGTGGGAGAGTTACATCTTTCACAGACATCGCTATGGTGTGGTGTGGTGTGGTGTGTGGCCTGTCATTGTACAATATAGTATGGTCTGTTTTTGTGCAGTATGGGCTATCATTTTATAGTATATTATGGCATGGTAGGATATGGTATGGTATGGCCTGTTATTGTACAGTATGGTATGGTATGCTATGGCCTGTCTTTGTAAAGTATGGTATGGTATGGTATGGACTGCCATTGTATAGTATGGTATGGTATGCTATGGCCTGTCTTTGTAAAGTATGGTATGGACTGCCATTGTATAGTATGGTATGGTATGCTATGGCCTGTCTTTGTAAAGTATGGTATGGTATGGACTGCCATTGTATAGTATGGTATGGTATGGACTGCCATTGTATAGTATGGTAGGGTACAATCTGCTTTCCATCGCTACAAAGTTAAGGCAGAGAAGAAGCACAACAGAGAAAAACAGGTACTTTAATACAGCGGTGAAATTGCACATTGAGAAAAGGAAATGCTTTTAAATATTAAATAAGTCTGCGGGTATGGTGTCGCCCTGAAACATCTAAAAGCAAAGGTGGAGTAATGATTGCATTTAGAAAACGAACAAAGTATATTTAAACATTAAAGACATCCATCGCTGCAGTATCGCTGTGAAGCTTTTAAACATTCAATAAGTACGTAACAACAGTGTTAGCAAGGAGAAGAGAAACAGAAGACCAAAACATGTAGCGGTACAAACTGCTTTCCGTGGCTACAGTGTGAGCAGTTTAAAGAGGCACAGCAGAGAAAAACAGCCAGTCACATGAACTGCTTTAACAAGAGGTACCATTGCACGTTGAAATGAAAGAAAATATCTGTTAACATTCAGTAAGTGAGTGGCTACAGTGTTGTCCTGAATAATACAAAAGCAACTTTGTAGTAAAGATTAGATTTGGAAAAAGAACAAAGTGCTTTTAAACAAGAAATAAGTCCGTCGCTGCAGTATCACCCTTGAGCTTTTAAACAGTAAATAAGTCAGTGGTAAAGTACCTCCATCCGAGCGCGAGCAGCGGAAGGACACTAATAAAGACATAAATCAGTACTTGGTCCATGCTCTATCACATAGACAAACATGAAGAGCAAAAGTGAAACCGGCGCACTCAAACCAATGAGTAGCAAAGGAAATCAGAGAGATTATGAAGCCAACCGATAGTAAGTAAAGGGCCCATTAAGTGTAAATTCACAAAAGATCTTGCAGGCATCACCGCATACACTGCCTCAGGTGAGGTGTAAAGGAATGGTGCCTCCAACATCACAGAGTCAGACTCAGCTCACTGCAGTACTTTTGTTTTTTTTATTTTAGTTAAATTATTATTCCATGAGTGCCATTTCTCAACAATATGAAAGACATTTCACTAACAAAATTCCTACAAAATGCAATAGGACTTTGAAGAAAAAAAAATTAAGGGATTTTAGGAGGAGGACACCCCTCCAACCTCAACCCCAGCCCCCTTCTGAACACTTCTTCGGGCGGTCAGACTCACTCTCCTTGCTCGCTAGTAGCCTGATTGGTGTGGTTCAAAATGCAGGGTATATTCCTTTTCTCGCAACTCCCATGTGTGCCTATCATCTAAATGTCTGAATTTCAGAAGACCTTATCTATGGGACCATTAGTACATTTAGGAGACAAACCAAAGATTTGGCAAGAGCTCCAACGCTGAAATGTAACTAGGTGTACGCTTTCCAAAAAATGCCACATCTGCAACAACCTCTGAACAACCACATTTACACCCCAGACTGAAGCGTAAAACATTTAAAGACGTAGTGGCTTTACGGAGCGCCTTATCCAATACACTCACTCCAGCAAAACTCCAAATGGAAACATTGACATATTACATACCTACACCTAGAGCCACTATCAATTCTGGGATCCCAAGAGACAGACACACACACACCATCTTCTAAAAAGTAGCATGCTAGATATTTAAAGAGTAGTACATGTGTAAAATCGCTGTCTTCCTCCTTCAATTTTACAGAAATCAATTTACCGTAGAGAGAAGCTCTACGTGACCACGCTAGCCTTTCTTGTTTTATGTTTTAAATTTCCACACTATTTTATTTTCTTTGTTATTTTCGATGTTTATGTTTTTTACCAGTAAATGCAGTGCTCAGAGAGCTAGGCTCCAACACCAGGTGCCTGGGCTCCAGTCTTCTTTATTTTACCTTCCTATTTTCTCCTTCGGCTACACTAGGTCAAATTGCGTAGCCGAGTGAGACGTGCCTCATGCTTGATGATTGGCAGAGGGCATTTAAACAAAATGGACTTGAAGATGCATGCTGCGGGCATGCTGCTGGCACATTGAAGGTGAGCCAAAGGCAAGCCTGTCTGCACTTATCATATCCCTGTCTGCAGGGCCAGCGTCAGTCATAATTTTCCTCTGCAAATAGGACCCAAAACAGGTATCCTAGGTAATCCCTGCCTTCTTTATTCCAAGAGGATGCTTTTATCTCTTAATTCAACTATTATTCCTCACCCATTAGCATCTAGTATTTCATGGCTCAATCTTCCCTCATGTAATCAGAGTTCCAGTGGCTCTATCTTTAACATGACTACTTCCACTCCAAAGCAGAACTAGACTACCTCTTCTGTCTCCCATTCCATGATCTGCATATTGGTCAATGCTTGTTCGCTTCAGAAACATGTAAACACATTTTGGATCTATTAACCAGGTATAAACTGGATATTCTACTCATCACCGAGGATTGCATTCGAGACATACCCGGACCTAACTTCTTTTCAGCTTGCCCTTTCAACAATACTGTGTTTCATAAATGTTTTGCCTAAAGTCTCTAAAACACTTAATATTTGTGGAATCCTCCGCTAAAGACCACCATCTTAATATAGCAACTTTACAAATGCAAATTGTCTATGCTGGGGATTAGCCACTCCCAGTTTCTCTCACTGGGAGACTTCAATATGTGGGCCAAAACACCCAACAATAACATTTTCAGTAATTTTACTCCCACTCTTGAGCAATTAGTCTCCAGGCCCAACCCTATAACCAGACTATATATAGCAAACTTTGCCTCTACTTCTTTAATTGGGTGCACCCTCCCTCCACCCCAGCTTGGATTAAGCACTACCCTATTGCTTTTTCTAGTATTACCTCTCCCTGGTTTCTACAAAATTAACATCTTTGACCCTCCCATCCCGGATCCCAAGCTTTATCGTCCTTGGAGTCATCTTAACCTTCAAGATTGTGAAATTAAATGTCTTCATCCCTTGCCTTTGAGTCTTTCTTCACTTCGTTGGATTCTGTGGCCCATTACTTTAAAGAATAGTACTCCTCAGCCATTGATGTAGTTCTTCCTGCTGAAATCTTTCATCCTTACCATCAAACTCCTTCCGCCTCAAGGTGCACTAATGCATTAAAAATGTTTAACCCCCACTGTGAAAAAATGTGAACATCTATGGAGATTTGATCTTGTCGAACCCGCAGAACAAACTTTCTGAAAGGATTCTATTAGAAGCCAATGCTGCCTATTTCTCTGTCAGCATTTTCAATCCTTGCAACCTATCTAAAGAATTTTGAAGTGTTTCAGTCCATCCAGGCTCCTAGTTGTCTTCAGGCTACATCTTCCCAAAGTTTGCACAATGATCTAACTGAATATTTTTCTCACAAGTCTGACAAAATCTGCCAATCTTTTTTGACAACCCCCAAGTAATCCCAGCCTTGTTCCATTATCCTCACCCGCTCCTAAATTCAACTCTTTCCCTGCTATTCTTAGGGAAGATTTTCCCGCTCTTCTGGCCTCCGTTGAATCCAACCCACCTTCTGATCCATGTCCCCCTGAATCTTTCGCAGCCCTCTAACTTCCACTTGTCTTGACTTGTGCATTGCTTCTGACACAGCCCATGTATCTCATGTCTGGAAATTCACATTTGTCATTCCTTTATTGAGGAAACTTAATGCTGACCCATCTTGTATGAAACTTTTTTTCTTATTTCTCTATTGCCATTGCTAGTTAAGATCTTAAAAAGGAAAATAAATGCCATATCTCTCAATTATTGATGGCCAACAGCCTTCCGAGTGAAAGCCAATGTGGCTGCACCAAAACCACATTTATATCAGTACTAAACCATATCCTCCGACACATCTGGTATGGGCTGCTCGACTACCTTGGCAATGTTAGATCTCTCTGCAGGACGTTGACACTGTGTACCACTACCTTCTGTTGAGCAGTCTTCATGAAGTGGGTAAGTACACAAGACCAGGCCCTTGCTTGAACTGGTATAGGCCATCTAGGACCACGATGTCTGCATCAGCCAGACTCCTTTTTGTTTTGTTACACCATCTTTCCAAATTTGGAGTCTGCACTTTATCAATCTTTGCGGCTCACCTGTAGAATTCTCGTCTTTTCCATCTTCGCTGACAAACACTGGTACTTCCCTTCTGTAAACTTGCTATACACAAGCTAAACCAGGTTGCTTCTCTGTGCCTCTCCTATTTCAATCAGCGCCAGGACACCAAGTGCCTTCCCTCAAATGGATCTCTACCCACTATGTCCAGTGCCATTCCTCGTCCGTCTCTCAGGGCAAAGTCTCTATTGCCTTTCTAACCCTGTGTTTAAAAACTATGTCCCCAGTGCCTTTCTTCACCCCTTTCCTCCCGTGTCTCTTGCCACTCTGTCACCAGCACTGTTTCACCAGTGGATGTCCTGGCACTCTGACCCCAGTGCGTTTGTTTCCCTGTGTCAATAAAGCAATCAGGGATTTGTAAAGCAAGCTACTCACCCGTGAGGGTCTCAAAGCGCTGGGGGGAGGCGAGGGTGCTGCTCCAGGTCAGTCGAAGAGCCAGGTCTCGAGTATCTTCCTGAAGGTGTTCAGAGTAGGGGAGCTTCTGAGGTTGACTGGGAGCTCGTTTCAGGTCTTTGCTGCGACGTAGGAGAAGGCTCTACCGCCTGCTCTAGTTAGGGAGTTGAAACAGGTCAAGGCGACGGCGTTGATCTGACAGGTCATGGTGAGGGAGGAGCCTAGGATGATGCAGAGGCTCTGGGTGTGGACCGTTGGTGTGAGTGGGTTTCCAAGAACAGGGGCCCACCAGGTGCTGTCCCACGCTGTGGGGCAAGGTCCAAGGACTAGGACCTCAGTCTTCTCCGAGTTCACTTTAGGCAGCTGTCGCTCATCCAGGCTGCGACGTCTTCATTCCTTCTTGGAAGCTGAGTCTGGTGTCTTCGGGGTTCTTCGTGAGAGAGAGGATGAGCTGCGTGTCGTCGGCGTAAGATACAATGCTAAGCCCACGTTGTCCGACGATGGTGGCCATTTAGATGTTGAAAAGCATGGGGCCGACAGAGGATCGTTGGGGTACTCCATAGTTGATCTCTGTAGGTTTGGAGAGGAAGGGAGGGAGTCTCATCCTTTGCGTTCTGCCGGAGAGAGCAGTTACCCGAATTCGGGCGTTGTGGACTTTGGCCGCGAGAGTGCGGTGTGAGACGTTGTCGAAGGCTGCAGAGAGGTTTAGTAGGATAAGAGCTGCGGTGTGCTTGTGGTCGAGAAGCATGCGGAGGTCATCGGTGGCGGCGAGAAGGACAGTCTCTGTGCTGTGGTTGCTGCGAAATCCAGACTGGGAGTAGTCGAGGATGGCGTTCTCTTCGGTGAAGGTGGTCAGCTGGGCATTGATGAATCTCTCAGTGACTTTGGCTGCGATGGGAGGGAGAAAGATGGATCAGTAGTTTTTCAGGTCTGCCGGGTCGGCCGAAGGTTTCTTGAGCAGGGGCTTGACTTCTGCCCGCTTCCAGTTGTCAGGGAGATGCCAGATTCAAGGGAAGTGTTGATGGTCCAGCTCAGCTCGGGAGCTATGGAGCTGTGGTAGATGTGCAGCGGGCAGGGGTCCGTGACACCTCCTGAGTGGGTGTTCTTCATGGTCTTCGTGGTGTCTTCGGTGGCAGCAAGTTTCCAGGTGATGATGATTGGTCGGTTGTCGGTGGTGGTGATGTCAGGAGTATGTTCGCTGAAGTTGTCGTAGAGGACCTTCACTTTTATGTGGAAGTAGGAGCTGAGCTTGTTGCAGAGGTCCTGGGATGGAGGGACGTCAGTGGCTTCACTGGGGGGTTTGGTCAATCAATCAATTAAAGCATTTGTAAAGCGCACTACTTACCCGTGAGGGTTTCAAGGCGCTAAGGGGAGGGGGATACTGCTACTGTTCGAAAAGCCAGGTCTTGAGGAGTCTTTTGAAGGTCAGTAGGTCATGGGTCTGCCATAGGCGGATGGGGAGGGTCTTTCATGTCTTGGCGGCGAGGTGGGAGAATGATCTGCAGCCGGCGGTCACTCTTCGGATGCAAGGGCCAGTGGCGAAGGCGTGGTCAGCAGAGCGGAGCTGGCGGATGGGGGTGTAGAGGCTGAGTCGGGTGTTGAGGTACGCTGGTCCGGTGTTGTGGAGTGCCTTGTGTGCATGGGTGAGGAGCTTGAAGGTTATACTTTTGTTGACGGGGAGCCAGTGCAGGTCTCTCAGGTGGGGTGTGATGTGGCTGCGGCGAGGGATGTCGAGGATCAGGCGTGCGGAGGAGTTCTGGATGCGTTGGAGCCGTTTCAGGAGTTTGGCTGAGGCTCCTACGTAGAGGGCGTTTCCGTAGACCACTCTTCTGCTGATGAGGGCCTGGGTGACCGTCCTTCTCGTTCCATGGGGATCCACTTGTAGATCCTGCGGAGGGTGTTGAAGCAGGAGTAAGAGATGGCGTTGACCTGTTTCGGCAGTGAGAGGGGGTGGGTCAAGGTCCTAGGTTGCGTGCGTGGTCGGTGGGTGTTGGAGCTGTTTCTAGTGTGGTAGGCCACCAGGAGTCGTCCCAGGTCGAGGGGGTGGATCCGAGGATGAGGACCTCCATCTTGTCCAAGTTCAGCTTCAGTCGGCTGTTTCTCATCCAGTCGCCGATGGCCTTCCTTCCTTTGTGGAGGTTGGTTTTGGTGGTTTGGGGGTCCTTGGTGAGGGAGAGGATCAGCAGGGTGTCGTCGGCGTAAGAGATGATGTTGAGGTTGTGCAGTCGGGCGACGTGGGCGAGCGGTGCCATGCCATGTAGATGTTGAACAGCGTTGGGCTGAGGGATGAGCCCTGGGGTACGCCGCAGATTATCTCGGTGGCTTCGGAGTGGAAAGGGGGGAGGCGGACACTCTATGTTCTGCCGGACAGTAAGGAGGTGGTCCAGCCCAGGGCCTTCTCTTGGATCCTGGCATCGTTGGGGCGTGTTGTGGTGAACTGTTGTATGATGTTGAAGAGTTCCTTTGCATTACTGGCATTGGAGTGGATTTTATTCTTTATGAAGGTCTTCTTGGTGGTTCTATGAGCTGGTGGTATTCATTCATGGCGTTCCTATAGTTGTTCTGGTCTTCAGTGGTTTTCTTGTTCTGCCAGAGTTTCTCGAGGTGTCTGCAGGAGCGCCTGGCTTCTTGGAGGTTGGTGGTGAACCAGGCTGCCTTCATGGGGCATTGATTGACTGGGTGGTGGAGGAGTACGTGCTTGTCAGCACAGCTGGAGATCCAGCGGTGTAGTTCTATTGCTGCTGAGTTGGCCTATGTCGTGCCAGAGGGGGGGGGGGTCGTGGAGGAGGGTGACGTTGAGGATTTCCTCTGTGATCTTGCTATAGTTCCTTTGGGGAAGTCGTGGGGCGGTTTTGGGTGCGGTGGTGGTGTTGAAGGTGAAGTGTACACAGTGGTGGTCTGTCCAGAGGGGCTGCGTGGTGTGGCTGAAATTGAGGTTAGTCCCTCCTGTGAAGATGAGGTAGAGTGTGTGTCCGGCTTTGTGGGTGGGGGTGGTGACGAGCTGCTACAGTCAGAGGTTGGCGAGGTTGACGAGGAGGGTGGTAGAGTCGGGGTCCCTCTGGTTGTGGAGGTATAAGTTCAAGTCTCTGATAAGGATGTATTCCGTGGCGGCGATGGCATGGGGTGAGAGTAGGTCGGCTATGGTCGTGGCGGAAGAGGTGTGAGGCCCGGGGGTTCTGTAGATGAAGGTCCTGCGTAGCGTGGTTCTGGGGCTGGTTTGGATCTTGAAGTGGAGGTGCTCTGTGTTGGAGAGGGGGTCGCTCGTGCTGGAGGTGGAGAGTCAGAGGGATATCTTGTGTGCAATGGCGAGTCCTCCTCCTGGGCGGTGGGGGCGGTCCTTTCTTTCTTTGGATCGTGGATGGTGTTGGCGATGTCGGGGGCGGAGGTAGCGTTGGTCCACGTTTCTGTGAAGAAGGCGGCATCTGGCGTGATGGTGTCGAGCAGGTCCCAGATCTCCGTGGTGTGTCTGTGGAGGCAGCGCATGTTGAGGAGGATGCACGTCAGGGCTTCGGTGGTGCGGGCGTCCGTTGAGGGTTCAGCGGACGTGGGTGGGCTGTTCATGGTGAAGGATTGTCGGCAGTGTCGGCAGGAGAACTGGCCGTGGGTGGTGTTTGGCATCGATCTCTGGCAGTTGTTGTTTCTTCCGGGGTCGAGTGCAAGGAGGTCGGTTGGGCTGTAATGGAGGATGGCAGGAGAACAAGGGTTCTTGGCGCTGGCAGTGGTCTTGCTCGCACTCCCGCGTCGCCATTAAGTAGGTGCGGGAAGCGCAGCTCGGAGGCGGGGAGGCGGGAAGCCAGCAACAGCAGGAGGGCATGAGGGCAGAGTCGGGCACGAACAGAGGATAACAGCAAGGATGTAATAAGACAGAGAGGGTGCAGGAGTCAGAAAATGGGTCAAAAGGCAGAAAAAAGCAGAAAACGGGTCAGAAGGCAGAAAAAGGCAGAAAACGGGTTCGAAGGCAGAAAAGGGCAGAAAACAGGTTAGAGGCCGAAAAAGGCAGAGAGAGATGCATGGGCAACAGGGGAAGGCAGAAGAAGGTGCTTGACAGTGGAGCTGCAAGGGGAGAGCAGTTCTCGGACCAGGAGGTCAGGGGTCTTGCTCGCACTGCCTCGCAGCAGCCGTCATTAAGTAGGGGAGGGGGCAGGAAGAGCAGCTGGGAGGTGGAAAAGCGGGAGGCAGGAAAGCAGAAAGAAGAGCACAGGGGCAGAAGCGGGCACGAGCAGAGGAGAAAAAGCAGAGATGGAATAAGACAGAGAGGGTGCAGGAGTCAGAAAAACAGTCAGAAGGCAGAAAAAAGCAGAAAACGGCTCAGAAGGCAGAAAAAGGCAGAAAACAGGTTAGAAGGCAGAAAAAGGCAGAAAACAGGTTAGAGGCAGAAAAAGGCATAAAGAGGTGCACGGGCAGCAGAGGAAGGCAGAAGAAGGCGCTTGACAGCAGAGCAGCGGGGGGAGAGCAGATCTCTGACCAGGAGGTCAGGGGTCTTGCTCACACTGCCTCGCAGCAGCCGCCATTAAGTAGGGGAGGGGGGCGGGAAGCACAGCTGGGAGGCGGGAAACCAGCAACAGAGGGAGGCCACAGGGGCAGCAGCGGGCATGAACAGAGGAGAACAGCGAGGATGGAATAAGACCGAGAGGGAGCAGCAGTCAGAAAACTGATCAGAAGGCAGAAAAAAGCAGAAAACGTGTCAGAATTATTATTATTATTATTATTAATTAACACTAATTAAGCGCATGGCTACAATGAGGCATACCAGCGCTAACGGCAGAACACAGGCATAGAGAAGTGACTACCAGTTGATATTCTGGAATAGCCAGTTTTTAAGACCCTTCCGAAAGGTGAGGTGGGATGTCTCTGAACGCAGATTCAGGGGAAGAGAATTCCATTATTTTGCTGTGTTATATGAAAAGGAGCGACCCCCGCTCCGCATTGTTTGAATTTTAGGGATAGTGGCTAGATTTAAATTCACCGAGCGGAGTAGTTTCCTTGGACGATGTGCCGTAATAAGGGACTGGTTGATGAGGGGGCCCATACCCGTGAGGATCTTGTGGGCAGTGCATAGGGCTTTGAATGTAATCCTCTCCTCTATGGGCAGCCAATGTAGGGTCTTTAAACCGGGCATGGCTGACTGCGTTCTGGACGAACCCAACAAAAGTCGTGCGGCACAGTTCTGTGTCACCTGAAGCTTCCTTAAGGTAGATTTAGGTGCTCCTAGGTACAAAGAGTTGCCATAGTCCAGGCGCAAGAGGACCAAGGCCTGGACCATAATTCTCCTTGCCCCCATGGAAAGTAGGGGGAAGGACTTTCTGCAGCATTCTAAGAATGCTGTGACAGACCCCTGACACTACCACTGCTTGCTGGTCGAATTTAAGAGACTTATCAAGCCACACGCCCAAGCTCTTTATTTTAGACTTCAGGACCGGGGGGGCAGACAGGTTGGCCATGACAGTTTGAGCTCCTTCTTGGATGTATTACCTAGATATATGATTTCAGTTTTGTCTCCATTAAGTCTGAGACACAAATGTTGTATCCAGGTGGCTACCTTCTCCAGTCAGGATTCTAGGTCAGATGAAACATTAAGCGGGTGATTTGGAGATACCACCAGCTGAGTGTCATCCGCGTAAGTGAGAACTTGGACCCTGGATGACCTCAGCCAGTGGCCTCATATACACGTTAAAAAGCGTGGGACTCAGAGAGGATCCCTGAGGAACACCATAGCTGAGAGGTAATGACCTAGAGGTGGATTCCCCCGCACACACCTGGAATGTTCCGCCATTGAGGAAGGATTGGATACAAGAGATGGCTCCACCTGACACCTCCCTCCTAAGCCTTTCAATAAAGATGTTAAAATTAACCGAATCGAAAGCGGCACTGAGGTCAAGGAGGATAATGGCCGCTGCTCTATGCATTAGGCACTATGCCCCCTGTGCTTAGCGATGACTTGCCAATGGAGTGTGCTACAAACATGTATGTACTGAGTATCTTACCTCTTCATATGACCTTCATACTAAATATATAAGAAAGACTAAACTCATCTCTACAAAGGGCATGTGTACCATTGTGCAACTCCATCCTTGCCTCATAATGGTGGTCACAAGGTACAACTATTCAAATCTGACGTTGGATTTTCAGGCTTCACACATCCTTTTCAGTTTCACTATAAAACAGTGAAAAGATGGCATATGTGGTACTTTATTTCACAGACTTTATAGTCCATGGCACGTGCAGTGTCGTGTTATTTCGCAAGAAACACTGGTATGTTTGGTTTCCTGTTCAAGATAGAAATAAGCTGTGACAGTTGGAACAATTTGTTTTCCTTGGTTTCATTTCCTTAAATGTTTCTTATATCTATTTTCACCCAGGGCTGCTTGCATCATTCCAGAGAGCTGGTTCTTTCAGGGGTTGTTAAATGGGTTGTAAACCGTAGATACTGGTACTAAGCGACGTCGCCTATTGGGTTTGTATGCTGCACCTTCATGTGACTTGGTACCCTTGCGTGTGCAAAGGGCCAAAACACTTGTACGGCTTGAATCAGCTCCTACTACACTGCAGGCATGAGATGGTCTGCTTGTAGTCAGTGAATTATGTGGTGTTCTTCCTCTGCTAAGGGCCTGTATGGTTCTCTCTCGGGTGCTTGGCTTTTCAAGTGCAAAAAATTATGGATTTAGGCCCAGATCTTCGTACTGGGGTGAATGTATGACATTGTTCTGCATTCTGTCCATCAACTGTGGTTTTGCATTTGTCACCCCGAGTGGGATGGGTGTGCTCAGACGTGAGTCCCATGCACTCCACACCACTGTATTCAAGCAAGCCGGGCTGAAGACGGCTGGAATGCCAGAAACCGGTCCTCGGAAGCTTGTTTCCGGTCCAGGGAAGGCATGGCTTGGCAGTTCTAGCTGGACTGTTCCCATGAGGCACAGGGTCAGACTGATTTGCATATGTCATATGCCATGTCTGAACTGGGGTGGTGTGGAGTGCAAAAAAATGATGGATTTAGGCCCAGATCTCTGTTCTGGGGTGAATGTATGACATTGTTCTGCATTCTGTCCATCAACTGTTGTTTTGCATTTTTTTCTTTTCAAGTGAGGCACATCACTCCCTCGTACCAATACCCTACACTCCTAGAGATGAGACTTGGAGGCGCTACCCAGGTGGTGAAGAATAGCTTCCCAGAATCTTGGGGCTACCTGCCCATCATGCTTGGAGACTCAAAGGTCGTAAGGCAATTGAGACATACTGCTGAGAGACACAGGGGGAAAGGCACCGGGCACTTGCCCTTACAGACACAGGGGCAGGATTAGAAGATTACAGTTTTACCTGAAGTGGTTTTGGGAGAAAAGTATGTTTATTGGCTTAATATTTTACTCTTTTGTAGCTATTCACGAAATACAATATGACTTGAATTCTAGCTGGAAGACTACAATAGGTATTAAAAGTTTCCTCAGACTCACAACAATATATGAAATCATTACGTTCAAGGTCAGGAGGAGAATAGAAAGATCTAAGCTTCAATGTTGCATCTTGACAATACAACAATCAAGTTTTTGGACATAAAAGGCACTGTGAAAGCCAGGAAGGAGGCCTTAAAATAGCTGTGGTCCCTTATTTTGTAGCCTCTGGCATCCAAGTTATAGTCCTTTCTTCGAAGGCTACAGATCACACAGGCATTTCAAAGGATCTTTGAGTTAGGAAGACAATGGCACGAAAGCCAACCTCATTTAGTGCATGCCAAATATGGGAGCAAGATGGGATGCTAGGATTGTAAAGGCCTCATTGACATGGACTGTGCCCACACATGTGACTGCTGTTGCTAATATACTTATTGCTTAATCAAGGCTACTCTTGATGTCTTGCAGTGTCAAGCCTCCAAACACTTCATGACATTCTATTGGCCTCCTTCACTACTCCATATTCTGTTTTGGGGAGATATATAGATGATGAGATTTTGATCTGGACTGGGTCATGTCAAGAAATGAATGCATTTCTGGATTATCTAAATAACAACCCCTTTAATGTGAGGTTTAATATGTTCATGATTTATAAACAGAATATCTTTTTTTATGTTGAATTGTACCAGAAGAATATTCGGTTGAGCGAAGACTGTTTAGGAACAAGATGGCTCCTATCAGTATACTTGAGCTTAGATACTGTGAAAGGACCGACATCAGAGGAAAATATAGTGAGAATGACAATTTAAAAAAAGGAATAAAATATCTGGAGGAATGATTTGCGAGAAGGGTATGCAATAGATCATACTTGAATGTGGCAAAGAAGAATATAAAAAAGATCAAGAGATTGAATACGTTCGCCGCCAAGACTATACTGGATACATCATATGGAGAGATATCCTTTATCACCACATACAATCAAGACTGAAATAACATATTAGAATTTCTTAGAAGACATTGGAACATACTAAAAGGGGTGTCCGGCTTGCACCATTTTTGGGTGATAAACTAAGAACAACATATAGAAGGGGTACCTACTATAAGAAATATGATTAGTCCCAGTTATCTTCCACCACTGAGAATTGCTTTCTGTATCGCCCTATAGGTTTTTTTTTTTTACCTGTAACAATTGCAAGGTTTGTAAGAGTCAGAGTCAGAGTCAAAAATACTTTATTCGATTAGTTAAAATCATAAAAGTATACTACATAGACACATATAAATGCATATAGGGTATAAAAAACAATATGGAAACATGTACAGAAATATAACGTTGGGAGTAACAATTCATTCATATTTCAATAACACGGTTCAGTGATGTAGTGTACGTTTAAAAAAAATATTTAAAAGGCAGTAAAAAACATTAAAAGAGCAATTACTGAGGGAAAAACGGGGGCGGATGTTACATTTAGATTTTCCTATTAACTTTTTACTTGTGCTTTTTAAGGTAAATCTAACGCCTCGATACATTCTCACAATATATTCTATAAATACTTCATTCATTGGCAGTTTCAAAAAATATTTAAAAAGCTATATGGTGCAAGATATTTATACAAATCTACAAACATAGGCTATGTAATACTACACCTATATTTACATGATTCAGTCAATATTTAAGGGATTTAAGGGATTTATTGATCTGAGACGTTTGGCTCTCATGGCTGCCACCAAAAAACTTGCGACCCCATACATTACAATAGAAGTCTCCATAGTTTGCAAAAACAGTAAAGCAGGTTTTACTTGCATGAATCCCCTATTTCTCAGCAGCGGTAGTATATATTTTTTTCTCCCCTCCGCAAAAAAGGGACAAAAAAACATAAAATGGGTCAGGTCTTGATCGGAGAAGGAGTCACATTCACATGGGATGTTATCCCTTGGTTTATTCCATTTCTGGTATTCCCCTAGAAGAATGTGCATCTGGTTGAAACGGAATTTGGTGAGAAGCCACCGATGATACGGCCTATTCACTACCCTTAAATATGGCTGAATGGACATAGTAGATACAACAATATAATGAGCCCTCACAGTAATTTTCTCTAATTCTAGTGCTTCTCGCCGCATATTCTTGGACTCTAAAAATTGTGTTTTGATCCAATTAACATCTTCCTTACACAGCCTCTCGGGGTTACTATACAAGTCAACTCGACCCAAATGGGTAGCAGCAGACTTAATATAGCTCAGCCATTTAATATCATTAACTCTGTCTCTACCCATGCAGTCAGTGATAATTTGACGGTTTAACTTCAAATCAGGGTTCACCCATATTTTCACCCAAAGCAGTAAAGGGGCAAGGTTAAGGGTGTCTTCAATGTACCCTTGCCCCAATTCTGTTAAGACAGAAAAAATGGTTTGTAAATAATCGGTTACAATAAAAGCAATGAGTTTTCCGTAACACACTTTATAAATTGTAACAAAGTGTGTGCAGTATATATGTCATTATTTGCAGTGGTAAGAAAGTATATGTGGGGAGTACCACATGGTAGTTAAAATGAAGGATTCAGGAGCAATTAAGAGCAGTTAAGAATAATGGCCCACATAGTGCTTTGTTCGTTGTGCTCATTCTTAATATGTACTGTCAGAGAGCTCAGATTTCACGGTCTGGATATACAACTAAGCCTATTAAAGGAGTGAGAGCCCTGATATTACGAAGGTGTGAAGCTAAATGGATCTGCCATTTAGGAGCAGTCAGTAAGGGTCTGAATATGGAGAATGAACTCCATTATTGTTATAGTGCCAAAAGCAGTCATGAGAAGAGGTTGCACAGGGACAATTCTCATGATTGGTGCTGTTCAGACAAGTATTCCCACATATAGTAGAAGTTGGAGAGGGGCAGTCTTCCTCACTGGTGTTGCTTGGATGTTTAATAATTATTTGACTGAATCCCCTAGAATCAGTCATCGTAATTGATTGGTTTGGTGGATAGGAGCAAGATTCTGTAATTTCTTAGATATGAAATATTTTTGGATTTCAATATAGACAGAACTGAAAGAACTTTCACATTAAATCTCTCTTAAATCAAATTATAAATGAAATGTTTGTGATTGGAGCCGGTATAACTGTGAGAATCGTGATGCTAAACAATGTGTGTGTGTGTGTGTGTGTGTGTGTGTATGTGTCTTGTAAAGCGCACTGCTGCCCTGAGGTGTTGTGGTGCTGTAGACCGCTGGGGAACCCGTCCTGGCTATCCCTGTGAGATAGTCCCTACTGGGTATCTCCAAGGTGAAACCAAGCATCCCGGCGAATATGGGGGGCCGTTGTAGAGATGAGGCAAGCTAATGCCCAGAGTTGCCGAGTGTGATCCCTGGTTAGAGTAGGCACAGAGGTGAGAATTATCGAGTCCGCTGACCCTGGTCCACGACCCTGCCACGTCGGGAATTGAACCCTGGTCCCGGGCCGTTCTCGGCTTCATGGTCTGCCGCCTCTAACCAGTGAGCCACACCACTCCACGAAGTAGATTGTAATAAATATAATTGAACATTAGTTAATTTTGTGTATATATAATAATGGAATATCACAATTGCCCATAATACCAAGGCTATTGAGATATTGAAATTAGATGCATTTAGTTGATATTAAGTCTGGGTGCTACAAGCATGTTGTACTTTGACCAGCTTACATATACAGCAATAGGGAATGTGTACGGAGGTAAGATGGAGAACGTAGTAGCTACATGCATGTTTAATTTTAGGCCAGTTGACATATGATGTACTGTCATTGATATTAAGCTCTGCCTGCTACATGCACACTCGCTTAGTTTACATATGCAGTAATAGGTCATCATACCGCCGTAAGATTGTGTAAGCATCTAAAAGGTGGGTCTCTAGGTCTATTTTATATATATGGTAATAGAGTCTTAGAATGGTTTTAAAATGTCAAACAATGGGGAGTTTATATGCATTTTGTAGATATCAGGTCTGGTTACTACAAGCATGCTGTCCTTTTTTCAGTTAACATAAACTGTAACAGGGAATTGTCCCGACATAAGATGGAGTAAGTAGCTAACCAGTCATGCATTCATTCATCCCTACAGACTTTACATGGAAGCTGCAAAGAGGGAGTCAGTGCTCTAGCCCGTCATTCAAGAACGAAGAGGCAGGAGTCTTGGACGCAGCAAAATAGCTGGTAGGGAATTTCAAATCTGATGATCTGGACTACTCGGAGTCATTGAAGGGATCTACAAGCCCTGGGTGATTCTTAATCAATCATGTTAAGGGCACAGACAAGTCACACTGCAAGGTTTTGCAGTCACTGAAATTTGTCGCTAAGAGTGGCAATTGAGAACCAGGCAGATGGAATCAAAATAGTTTTTAGAGTGTAGATGACACAAAGGCGCTTGCTATGGGTTCGCTTGTGGTTGAGGGAAATAAAAAGGAAGCAAGAAGATTTTGAGAGAGACCACCAAGTTGGCTCGATTGATAGAATAGATGTGTGTGGGTGTCCATTCCCCTCGTCGTCCCTCACAAGCTGAATCTAAAGTTAGGTTTAAGAAAATTGCTTACGGAAAATGGTCTGCATCAGGAATTAATAAAAAAATAAGACACTCACCAAAGAGGACCAAAGTCAAATTGGTACTGCAGTCCAGGCGTACCAATTGTTTACCAATCGACTGTGCAAAGTGGTATGAAAAGCTTCAGTGAAGTCTAAATACATCACATGCACAGTCCATAGCTGTCAAGTTTTGCAGGTCCTCGTTTGTCCAGTGTTTTCCCTTAGAATTGTGGGACATGTAGTCCTGGTTGTATATGGGGATTCATAAAACTACAATACCTAGAATTCTTAGGACAAAACAGGACTGGACAAGCTAGTCACACATGGACCTGGATAACTTGGCAGCTATGGCAGTCAGTTTGTCTAGTCACCTTGTCAAAGGACACAGCTGGTTCAAACATGCACAAGGCAATATGACTGCCGGGAGACAGACACCACTTATAGCACACCTTACTCCTGGGAGAGGGGGAGGGTTAGGAATAGGGGCAATATCTCATGGTTTCTCTGCTGTAGGTGCCTAGGCGTCCTCTACATTAGAGCAGGCCCTGCTGGAGATATGCTAGTGCATGGCAAAGTACAGTCGAGCAAACAGGCTGTGCACACAATTCATTCCAGGGTTTGATAAAACTGCACTTGAGAACAATGAATGTTTGCCTGCTCCACTCACCAGTACAGGAGCACCAGGGCGACGGCCAGCAGGGTCACGGTGATGGCGGCTCCGCCCACTTCCAGAGGGGGGCTCCCGGGCTCCATGTTGCTGTGCTGGGTGGCAGGGTCCTTCCCTTGCACGACCTCGGGCCCGCGTCCACTGACAGGAACCGAGACCTGCGAGGAGGAGAGAGAAAGGCACGGCTGAGCCCAGGCATTGCAAGCACGCTTATCTCCAGCCAGTCACTTCGCTTCCTGCAGGCGAGGGGGGCATGGGGGGACCCGCGCTCTCGCTCCTCCACGTCTGAGGGATGAAACAGCAACTTTTGTGACCACGAGGGCTATAAATATTTACAGGGAAGCAAAGGCCTGAGGGCTCTGTCACGGAGAGGACCCCCCCAGACGGAGTACACAAGTCAAGGCTGTAAATAAATTATGTTATTTATACAATAAAGTACTCTTTACAATACAAGAGCCCTTGTGCACGTTACAGGGAATTTCTAGACCAAACTCAAGATTGAGGCCGAAGCTAAATAAATTGGCAGTATCATATTGGAAAAGCTGAAGGCATCGTGACTATCCATGCGATGAGGTAGAGGGCGCCCTTAGGGCTACACATGAGTGCACGTGCACATGCCAGCACGCAACCACCTGCGTCACCTCGAAGCGCATAGCAGCCGGCGCAGACGCAGAGCTCACCTGGGCCTGTCTACAGCACGGAGCACTGTGGATAACGGGCCGGAAGTAGGCACGCAGGACAAGAGGGTAGGAATGCGGGTATTCAGCAATATGTTCTTGGGAAAGTTCTAGATAGCTCTGGCCTGCAATTGCGCACACTGAGCAAGGCATATGTGTCTAATGCAGGTAGGGTGGCCAACTGGCATGGGTGCAAATTCATGATGGTCAGTGTAAAAATTCAGGACAAAGGGTTAAAATTCAGGACAAAAGATCAAAATTCAGGATATAAATTTGGGACAAAACATACGTTTTACAGACATATCAGAGGAGGTCGCACAATAGTATATAAATAAATAAATAGACAACCAAAATAAGTACAAGTCAAAATAAGTTTATATAAGGTTGAGACAATCGTGCACTTCACAATTTTTCAGTATGCGCACAGCTTTGCAAAGGGACACCAGGCCCTTTCTGCAATCAAGATTTGGGCAGCAGAAGGCACACCACATGCTCTCACTATAATAGGGCCCATTGCCATTCTATCTGTGATAATCGTTTGCAGTCTCAGAATAACTATGGGCCAGTCCACAGTCTTTGTGAGGTTCAGGAGGGGCTGCTGTAGGCAGCCTCAACCTACAGATTGCAAGATAGGTGCGAGAGGCCCAGAGTGGAAACTTTTAAACTCTTGAGGGCTCTCGTAGGAGAACAGCATATCTTCCTGAAATTCCCCAATTTAATTTACGGTCGCCTTACAGACATCATACTAAAATAACAGACAGTCCGTGAAATTTACGAAGGTTGGTCACCCTAAATGCAGGGGGGGCTCCTCCACGTTGGCGGAGGAGCGTCGACCCACTACTTTCTTGCAGTGCGAGATACAAAAACATAAAATGGTATTATGAATACCACTTTATGCTTCCGCTTCTCGCACTGAGAGAAAGAAGAAGGCAGGGTTTGGTTGGGGGCGGGCGGGTGGGCGTTTCTGCTCCAAGCAGGGGAGGAGTGGCTCGCCCACTGTTGTGGGCGCTGACTGTTTGATCGGCCCCAGGACACAGAGAGAGGAGACCCACTCTTCCACTCCCCCACCTGCGAGTCATGCCGGCCGCGACTGATCTAAGGGAACCCAATCTTTTTGTGTCCGAGTAGTGTTGCTCTGGGGCATTGTACTGGTCACATCCACATAATAGAGACAGAGTCAAACTTCCTCAAAATGCCAACACCACACAACTAAAAACCTCAGAAACAACCTAAATGTACTTGCTTTTTGGAAAGGCCTAAAAAAGAACTTGTTCAAACTACAACCGTGCAACTGTATATTGTATTATGTGAAACATTCGGCTGTCCTTGTGCTGGAACTACAGAATATAAATATCAATCATAAAAAAATTGTAAAAAAAAAAAATCCCAGTCCAGTCTCTCAAGGCCAAAACTCATATCATGGACCTAGACGAAGACTTCACTGGTACACCAACTATGGCAGAAGGGTACAGAGGAGGAAACTGCACGGGCATTTGTTGAACTGAGGAGCTGGGGATAACATGCTCATTATAAGCTGTGTTAGTGTGATGAACTGCAAGCCATGGTAATATGTTGGACTTGGGAAGTGTGGGACATTCCCTGAACTAGTGCCTTGTTCCCTCATAAGCTTGCTTACACAATAAGAAACTCACAATTATGGTGATTGCCACAGCATTTTTTTCGAACTTTTACATTGCCTATATGTACACCAGCCCTCGCCACACACATCCCACCAGAGTTGGAAATAAGCACAACGCATTAAATCCTTATCTGCGCACATAAATGGTGGTCATCAAGTATAATGAGATCTGGGGCGACTCCTGCTCAGTTCACTACATTCACACCATGACCCCACTAGGTGGAATAGTTAAGGCTGGCAAGACACAGAGGCCATGATACTCCACTGTAATCATATCGACAATCAGTGGAATGCGACTATACTGCTGAAAGGACACAGAACAATACTGCCACTTGGGAGGATGCTAGATCTGCGGACTACAGGAGTCTTAAAGGCACTGACTGAAGACGGAAGTATTGATTGTTGGCAGAAGTACATGGAACATCTCCTTGTGACCATCAGACCTAGGACCCTCACCCACTCACTCCAACCACACCAGAAACCTCGGAATCATCATTGACATCAAGCTCACCATGAAATCACAGATCAACGTCATCTCCTCCACCTGTTTTCTCACTCTGCGCATGCTATATAAGATCTTCAAGAGGCTACCCCTACATACGAGACGCAGTCTTCATCACCAGCCGACTGGACTATTGCAATTGACAATGCCCTCTACGTAGGAATCGATGCACACATTCTACAGAGACTTCAGACCTTACAGAAGGCCACAGCCAGACTCATCCTCTGCATTCCCCGACGAGCCCACACCACACCCCACCTCAAGCAACTTCCTGGGCTCCCCATACAGAAGAGATTCCAATTCAAGCTGCTGACCCTCGCATACAAGGCTCTACACAACCAAGGGCCTGCTTACATTAACTACCGCCTGGACTTCCACCAACCATCGAGAAGACTACGCTCCGCCTCCCTTTCACTTGCCCATACTCCCGCATCTACCGAAGTAGAAGTGTAGGACGCTCCTTCTCCCACATCGCCGCAAAGACCTTGAACAGTCTCGCCTCGCACCTCCGGAAAAACACATCAATTCCGGAATTCTGAATAGCCTTCAAGACCAGGCTGTTCGAATAAGCCTCCGGGGCCTGCAAGCGCCTGGATACCCTATTGGGTGATTAGCCGCACTTTATAAATCTTGATTGATTGACTGTGAGAGGACTTGGGCATAGTCTTCACTGGGGCCTTTGTCTTTGGGTGTGCTGGGCTTGTGCACAGACTGTGCTGGGGCCTTTAGGGGAGCATTACACATTGGTATTGTTAGATCCACTATCTCTGCCGTGGCCTTGGGCACGGACTACGCAGGTGTCTCTGGCAGCGTTGTGACCTTGGGTATGGACTTCACTAGGTTCTCTGGCTGTGCAGGAGTCTCCGGCATTAGCTGTATTGCAGCCATGGATACTGGCTGTGCTGGTGCCTGTGGCACTAATTGTGCTGGGCCCTCATGCTCCGACTGCTGTATTGCCTTGGGCAGAATGTTTGCTGTATGTTGTATGTATGTAAGTGAAATCTGTATAGCACAAACGTAGCCAAAAGGCAGAGGAGCACAGTACAGGGTCATCAGTAAAGATACAGTCGACGACCAATCTGCAGAGTTGCCAGATTCTGAGAGAAGAAAAGGCGTGTTCTTGCATTGATATGTAGTGTCTTTGATAGAGGCATGCCTTTAGCTCTTTCCTGAATTGGAGCAGGCTTGGGGCTGTCCTGATGGATATACGAATGTCATTTATTGATTCTGGAGAAGTCTAGGTGTGTTGATTTTCCTGTGTTTGACTGTCTCCACTTTGATGGTGTCCTGGTTACTGGTGTGCCAGAAGCCACCAAAGGAGGTGAGCTTGTCAGCCAAACAGGTGGCGAGCTTGTCATGATGGCTTTGTAGAAGATGCAGCTGGTTCTGAAGTGATTAGCACAGGGAATGGAAACTAGTGCCTTTCCATCAGGGTGGAGAGGGTGTGGTCATATTTATTCAGGCCTTTGATGAGGCGTGCTGCAGTATGTAAGATCCTTTAACCCCTTGTGCGCGGATGACGGAACCGCTCTGTCATCAGCTGCGGTGGCGCTGTGCTGATGACGGAGCAGTTCATGCGCGGCGCGAATTCCGCACCTGCGCTGAGCGTTCTATTGAGCGGGCGGGGCCATGACGGAACTGCTCCGTCATAAGCACAGCGTAACTGACGCTGGTGACGGAGCGGTTCCGTCACCAGCATGCGCCCGCCGCTCTTCCGCCCCGCCCCCTTAGCGGTTAAGGAGGCCAATGCGGAATCTGGGAGGGCATGGAGCAGGGCTTTCTCTGTTGTGAGAGTACAAAGACTTAAAGGTAGTTATAAATGTGCTTGTGGGAAGGATAGTGTCACTTTCTTTGTTAAAGAGAGCTTGTACCGGGGTTTCTGGACAATGTGTTCCTGGTGGGCGCAGATGGGTTTTCTCTCGCTCTGCGGGGACCTCAAGCAAAGGATGCTCGTGGCCCTGGGTGCAGGCTTTGCTATGTCCTGGACTCTGGCTATGTTGGCGTCTCAGGTTCTGGCTGTATTGTGTGCTTGGCCACTACCTGTGCCCATGACTCTGGCACTCACTCTGCTGGGGCCCTGGCAGTGTCACTGGAATTATGTGGCATGGGAGAACCGACTTATGTGGCAGGGTTGACTAAATAATGTGGCAAAAAACCCAAAGTATGCAGCATATTCTGGCACATTTTTTAATTGCATTGCCTGATTATTTTGTGATGTTTACGCATAGTAATACTGTCTAGGTAAAGCTTTCACCTCATTAGTACCAGTTGAACAAATACAGAAACAACCAAATAAAAGATGACCAATTAACCTTTGTGAAGGGCGTTTCACTACGCATTAATACATGTTGCCATGATTTTTGTAACTTTTGATCCATTTGAGCTAGAAATACTATTCTGTTAAAACCTGCAGATTATGCAGGAGATGACGAATTATGTGGAAAATGTGGTATATTCATATTTATGTGAAAAAGCAGAGGCCTCAGAATCATAGACTTCCAGTGGCCCTGGGTGCCGTGCAGGTTCTCATGACGCTCACCCTGCTGGGTGTCAAGACAGTAGCTGTGCTGGAACAGAGTGCATGACTGCCTCAAAAGCCGGGGAGAAGTAGCACAGGGTGAGGCGAAATTGGGGAAGTCGGGTAGCACAATCTGAAACCAGCAAGAATCTCAGCTGCAAACGATGTAGTTGCGCCTATAAATATTACTCAACTGAAGATATAAAATAGATTAGGCAAGGAAGGGTTGGGGTAGTAGCTGTTTGCCCAACAGCCATCCATCGATAGGATCATTTACTTCAATTGAATCCTAATGAGAATATATGAATGTTGTTCTTCATTTGCTGGGTAGGTCAACATTGGCCTGATGCTGGCTATCATTTGATTGAAGCCAGATGCCTTCCAGAAAAGTCTATTAAAAATGTGTAGGCGAGCACTGCTGTAGGGGTGTGACAGTACAGGTGATATCACTTATGCCAACCCCCACAGTGGGCACCAATAGCGCAGTGCATGTTGAACTGTTACCTCAAAAAATGTAACAGCCAGCTCCCTAAAAGGGCAACCCCGAGACAGTGCATGGGTAGCATTCTATTCCGTGCAGTGGCCTAACACAGGCTCCCGCAGTGCGGGGCCCCAATGTCCAGGGCCCCCCCTCAGCACCGCACTTCCAGATTGAGTCCAGAGGGGGCCCCTCCATGTACCCTGCAGGGGGCCGAGGAAGAATGGATTTATCAAAATACTTAAACACAGTATAGACCTTACTGGGCAAACTAGAAGGGGAAGAATAATGTGCACGGAGTTGAAAACACTGAATGTAGCTAACAATATAAGCATTCAAACATTCCGTTTAATTTCTGCATGCCAAAGACTGTCTGCCTTGGGGAAGGGACACTTACAGCCAGCCCTTCACCTCTTTTTATAGCAAATTGATGCAAATTCACGTAACTTTCTGGGGAAAAGAACTGCTGTTTTCAGCTAAATAAAGTAAAACCATCTATTTTAGGTGTGGTTTATCTTTCCTTTGCTGCCTTCTTCAGGATGCACACCCAACACTCCAGCTTGGGAGCTATGCACCCACAGAGAGCCACTTCTGTGTTGTGACAAAAGTATAACATGAAAATGGATTTCCATCTATGTAAAATTAGTGAATTGGCAAAGTGGTGCACAGACTACTGTAAATATTGTCCCAAGAATGTAGTTGTCATTTCAGATGTGGCCAGATACTAGGCCCCTCAGTTCAGGCAGGGAACTTCAGAACCACCCACACTGCTGCAGGCCTGGACACATATCCCCGCACTGGAAGGAGGGAGCAGGCAGAGAAGTCAAAAGGAAGGAAGGATCATGGTGAGCCGGGGAATCGCAGGTATGTCTTTCCAGGACAATGCTGTGGAGGCATCCATAAGTGTGCGGCTGTGAGCAGTACTGAGATATGAACGAGAAGTGCCAAATGTATGTCCCTCCCAATGCTCCTCCCAATTTCCACGACAGTAGCTTAGAAATCTATAGGGTTCCACAGCAGCTGGCTGTATCTGGTGTTCATGAAAAAAAGTGAAAGACACAGTAAGAGTGGGAGCACCAGGGAACCCAAAGCACCCAAGGGAGGAAGCCAAGCCTTGGACTTGAGGAGCAGGAGCAGGCCTAAGAGAAGCTTTAAGCATCAAACACATGTGGTTACAGGGTGCCTCCCATATCAGAAACAGTGGCTGCAGCAGGCCTGCTGACCACCATAATCAGTGACACCTTGCTCATATGTACATGGTTATATGTGCCTCCATCCCTTTACTAACCCCTCAGAATTTTGGACTAGGTTTTGCTGGGTGGCACAGTATCTGAAAGTGAATGAAAGGGTGAAATAGTATTGCTCTGTTGTGAGACCCCATATGACTTTCTTCTCCCAGGATCACCAACATGAAAACTGATGGCTTCCTTCCACCTGATGCGGGTCAGAGTTGCATTTTAGGATGTAGTCTTTTTTCCTTTAATTAATTTTCAGTAAAACAAGTCTCTGCCCCTTTTTATGTTTTGTTTAATATACAGGTGCCTCTGACAAAAAGGGAAACATGATAGTTACCTTTCAATAGTCTGTCAACTAGTACAACTTAATACATGCTATGGCATCACCAATATATTGCAGAGGGAAGCTATTTGTCATCATTCGCAACCGAAAAAAAATTCTTGAGCCCTTCAATTGTGTTTTCACTAGACCCACCCTTAGTCCCGCCTCTAGCCCGCCTCCTTGCCACGCCCCCAGCTCGATCTGATGAGTACCTGCTCTTTTTTCCCGGATTTAAAGCACTGCTTACCAGTTAAAAGTCTTCCTGTGTTTTGTACACCTCAGTCTGCTACTCAGTCTCTTGTTCTCTCACAGTTCCCACGCTAAATGGTACTGTGGGTATTGGCGTTGCACGCTCGGCAGCAGCAGGTTGAATGCGTACAGGGCTGCTGTGGCAGCTTCCGAGCTGTTGGGGCCGTGGTGGCAACCTCTTTTGGAACTTGATGGTTTTGAAGATTTCAGCATTGAGGCCCTTGCAGGAGCTTGTGTTTTCTAGAGTTGTGGCCTCCCCAAGGTAAGGTGAAGATGGGATCAGGCTGGCTTTAGCGCTGGTGGCGCCTGGTGCAACAATCTTTTTTGGCGCCCCTCCCTATATAACTTCCTCATCTGATTCCCTCACTACCGCCCAGGCAAAACTGCCCCTCATCTCTCCATAGCCTCCTCTCTCAAATGCATATAATTTTTTTTGGAGCGCTGCTAAAGGCTGGCTTTACTATTCCACTCAGCTGTCCACATAAAATGCAGATCTGTTCTTTGCAGCAGGTATATTAATTCTCTGTGCTACTTTATGGCGAGTCAAAACTGCCACTAGACAAAACTCCCATCTCTCTCTCTCTCTCTCTCTCTCTCTCTCTCTCTCTCTCTCTCTCTCTCTCTCTCTCTCTCTCTCTCTCTCTCTCTCTCTCTCTCTCTCTCTCTCTCTCTCTCTCTCTAGCAGGAACATTAATCACGTGTTATCTTGACATATTTATTCCTGCCTGAAAGCTGGATGCACAAGGAGCTCTGCAGCAGGTGCTTTTAAATCCTATGTTATTGCTAAACACTGCACCCCTCCTGAGGTCAGTGTCTCCCCCTTCCAGGTCAGCACCCAGTACAGCCGCACAGGTCGTACCACCCTAAAGCCAGCCCTGGACGGGATGCCTAGTACAGGAGATGCAGCCTCTGGTCCGATCTTGTAGATGACTTTGGCAGTTGAAGACTCTGAGCCATTCAGGGTGCCCACCTTGGGCGTTAACAGGGCATTCGGACTTCGACATAGGCAGCGCCAGTCTCTCAGTCACAATTGATTGCCAATCGCACTTGATACTTGAATAAGTCTGGATGCGGTTCACGAGCAGAGCCCTTCAAGGAATCCAGGAGCCCGCTCCCACACACAGATCACTGTCCGCTTCACTCCCCTGCAGTCTCCTCTTCTAAATAGCTTATTCCCCACACCAAGAACCTGGGGTTCTCCTCCTGGATAGTCTCTCCTCCTGCAGGGCCGGGCACACTCCTTCCCTCTTTCAGCAGACAGAACACACTTCTGGGCTCTAGGCAGGCCATTAGCTCCTCCAGTAGAAAGTGCAAATTTCAAGTTTAAAAGTTTAAGTTTAAAAATGTGTATAGCACACTACTCACCTGGAGGGTCTCATGGCGCTTGAGGGGGGGTCCGGGGGGGGGGGGGGTTGTGGTAATTTACTTATCGAAAATCCAAGTTTTTAGTTGTTTTCTGAAGGAGAGGTTCTGTTAAGCATGAGCGGATTTTGCGGATTGGCAATCCGCGAATTTTGCGGATTTGCGGATTCGCAATCCGCAAAATCCGCAAATTCCCGCGAATTTGCGGATTTTTTTTTTTTTGTGTTCGCCCGTGTTTCTGCCAGTTCGCGAGGGTTTTTACAATTTCGCAATTTGCGAACTTACCTGTCGGGTCGCAAGTTTTGCGAACTTGTTGTTTCTACGTGTCCAGCCTGTTTGGGACACTCTTCTTCATCACTGCCACTCTCTGTCACCACTGCCACTCTCTGACTACTCATGCCACCCTCTGGCCCACCCATGCCACCCTCTGTTTCATCACTACACCCTCTGGTTGTCCAGTGTACATTATTTTCGGCAAAGCAAAGCACACCTTCCCTGCCTCAAGTGACCTGAATTAATTTGGGGCTGATTAATGTGTCACAGAATATTTTTTTAGCTGGCACCTGCTTCCTTAGTGCGCCCTGATTAGTGATCTTTTGCACTTGCTAAGTGCTTTCATTGTTGCAAAATTAGTTACAACACCTGCCCTGCCCCAACTGACAATAATGAATTAGGGGCTGATTAATGGATTTTAACTTCCAGCCTGGCTCCTGCTTGTCTCCCTTAGCTGTAATTCAGGACCTTTGTGGCATATGTGTAACTATTCTGAGGTTCAGAGCAGGGTCACATAATAGTTTCAACTGGCAACTGAACTCTGGAGGGGCCCCTCAGGAAGCACTACAGGAAATGGCTACTAATGATGTGCCTGAACTTTTGAACCTGGTAAGTAGTTACTTTCAGTTTTGCCAAGATCGTATTTCTGCAATTTTGCACTTATTCGCGGGGCGCGAACTCACGCGAACAGTGCGAGCAGTGCGAGCAAAATCCGCTGCTCGCGGATTTGCGGATTTTGCGGGAAATTCGCAAATCTCGCGGATTTCCCGAAAATCCGCAAAATCCGCGAGCGGAACGGATTTTCCGCCCACGCCTAGGTTCTGTGTAAGGCGGAGGTGGGTGGGGAGAGAATTCCAGGTCTTGGCCGCTAAATAGGAGACGGATCTTCCCCCCATGGTGGATCTTTGGATGCGTGGAATTGCGGCAAGGGCTTGATTGGACGATCGTAGTTGGTGGGTGGGGGTGTAAAAGGACAGGCGTGTGTTGAGGAATTCGGGTCCTAGGTCGTAGAGGGCTTTGTGTGCGTGGGTGAGGAGGCGGAACGTTATTCTCTTGTTGACGGGGAGCCAGTGGAGGTCTTTCAGGTGGCCGGAAATGTGAGCTTGGCGGGGGATGTCTGGGATGAGTCTGGTCGAGGTGTTTTGGATGCGTTGGAGTTTTTTCTGTAGTTTGGCTGTGGTTCCGGCGTAAAGAGTGTTTCCGTAGTCTAGTCGGCTTGTGACCAGTGCATGGATGACCGTCTTTCTTGTTTCGATGGGGATCCAACGGAAGATTTTTTTGAGTATACGTAGGATGTTGAAGCAAGATGATGAGACGGCGTTGACTTGTCTGGTAATCGAGAGGGAGGAGTCCAGGATGAAGCCCAGGTTACGTGCGTGGTCCGTCGGTATGGGTGCGGTTCCCAGGGCCGGTGCCACCATAAGTCGTCCCAGGCGGAGGGGGATGATCCTAGGATGAGGACTTCCGTTTTGTCCGAGTTCAGTTTTAAACGGCTGTTCTTCATCCATTCGGCTACTTCTTTCATCCCTTCGTGTAGGTTGGTTTTGGCGGTGTTTGGGTCTTTGGTGAGGGAGAGGATTAACTGGGTGTCGTCTGCGTAGGAGATGATGTTGAGGTTGTGTTGGCGCGCGATGGATGCTAGGGGACTCATGTATACGTTGAAGAGAGTGGGACTCAGTGATGATCCTTGTGGTACGCCGCAGATGACTTCGGTGGCCTCTGATCCAAAAGGGGGGAGGCGGACTCTCTGCGTTCTTCCGGCGAGGAACGAGATGATCCAGTCCAGTGCTTTTCCTTGTATTCCGACGTTACTGAGGCGTTGTATAAGGGTGCTGTGACAGACTGTGTCGAAGGCTGTGGAGAGGTCAAGTAGGATGAGGGCAGCTGTTTCTCCGTTGTCCAGTAGAGTTCGAATGTCGTCAGTTGCTGCGATGAGGGCGGTCTTGGTGCTGTGTTTGGCTCTGAAACCAGACTGTGAAGGGTCGAGGGCTTTGTTGGATTCGAGGAAGGCGGCGAGCTGATTGTTGACGACTTTTTCAATGACTTTTTGCAGGGAATGGGAGGAGCGAAATGGGGCGGTAGTTCTTGAGTTCAGTGGGGTCTGCTGTGGGTTTCTTCAGGAGGGCGCGGAGTTCGGCATGTTTCCAGCTTTCCGGGAAGGTAGCGGAGTTGAGGGAGCAGTTGATGAAGTCTCGGAGATGGGGTGCGATAATGGAGTCTGCTTTGTTGAAAATGTGGTGGGGGCATGGGTCGGTTGGCGATCCTGAGTGGATGGTGTTCATCAGGCGGATGGTGTCTTCAGTGGTGATTGGGTTCCAGGCGCAAAGGTTGTTGGAGGAGGGTTTTAGTTCGGAGGTGGGTGGGGTGGACTGGTCTCCAAAGCTGTTATGTATGTCAGCGATTTTGTTGTGGAAGAACGAGGCTAGAGAGTCACAGAGGTCTTGGGAGGGAGTGATGTCGTTGGTGCCGGCGGTGGGGTTGGTAAACTCGTTGACGATGTTGAATAGTTCCTTGCTGTTGTGAGCGTTGTTGTCGAGTCGATCCGTCAATGCTGATTTCTTGGTGGATCGGATCAGTTGGTGGTGTTTTCGGGTGGCGTTCTTGAGGGTGGCTAGGTTGTCAGTGGTAGGATTTTTTCGCCAGGCTTTCTCGAGGGTGCGACAGATCTTCTTGGATTTCTTAAGGTAGTCATTGAACCAGGGGGCTTTTTTGCTACCTTGCTTGGTTTGATTGTTTTTCAAGGGAGCTAATTCGTCAGCGCTGTGGGTGATCCATTGTGTGAGGTTGGTGGCTGCTTGGTTTGGGTCCGATGAATTGGCGATGTGAAGAGCTGGTCGGTGGTGATTTTGTTCCAGTTTCTGCGGGGAATTGGTTGTGGGTGGTTGTAGGTCGTAGTCTTTTTGTAGTTGAAGTGAACGCAGCTGTGGTCCGTCCAATGGAGAGCTGTGGTGTGATTAAAGGAGATGTGCTTGCTGGAGGCGAAGATTGGGTCGAGCGTGTGCCCGGCATAGTGGGTGGGGGTGTCAGCAAGTGGTTTGAGTCCGAGATTGGCGAGGTTGTCCAGAAGGGTGGTGGTGTTACTGTTGTTGTTCTTTTCCAGGTGGAAGTTGAGGTCTCCCAGTAGAATGTAGTCCTCGGAGGGGAGGGCGTGTGGGCTGATGAAATCAGTGATGTCTTCGCTGAAATGTGAGCGGGGTCCTGGTGGCCTGTAGATGAGGGTGCCTCTGAGCGGGTGTTGAGCAGGATGCACTTCAGGTGGTTAGTGTCGGAGCTCTGTTTGGAGTTTGTGGATTTGGTATGGGTCCTGATGCAGTCGAACTTGCAGGAGTGGCAGGTGAAGGGTCCATGGGTGTGTCCTGGGGCGGCTTGGTAGCAGTTTGGGAGTCGGCCAGGGTTAAGTGCTGAGAGGGTTGCGGCGTCGTACGTTATGCGGGTGGTGTGTATTTTGCGGGGGCCAGGGGGTCTGGCGCTGGGCGCAGTCCAGGCGCGGACGGGCGTAGACGGGCTTACCTTTGGTGCACCTTTGGCGCGCATAGGGCGCGTCCGCTGCGCGCAAGAGCATCTGTCATAAGTGGATAGTGGGGGGCGAAGCGAGGGAGGGGCAGCTGGGAGGCGGGAGCGGGGTGGAGGGACGGCCTGGGAGGCACAACAACAAGATGGCAGCAAAACAAAAGCGAAACAGGACGAGATTGGGGCACAAGATGCAATATCGCTATGATGTGGGTAGAGGCACCGGCACAATCAGGTACTAATTAAATTAAAAGGCAATGGGGACTTTGCAGTGAAGCGCCACGACTTAAGACAGGCACAGATCAAAATCAAAGTACACGCTATGTGGCCTCTTCAAGTATAGCGCTACGCTATAATCAGGCGCTGATAAATTACAAGCAATGATAAATTACAGGCAATGAGAGCAGTGCGCTACGTTACAATCAGGCACTAATAGGATGCAAGCAGTGAGAGCAGAGCGTTACGATACCAGGTGACCAGGGAGACCAGGGTCACCTGGTATCGTAACACACCAGTCCTTTGAGGATTTTGCGGAGCACTCCCACCCTTGACCAGGAAGAGCGCAGAATTTGAAAAAAGTAGGGTTATCTAGATCTTAATTTTATAGACATCTTCCATGGCACGGGATGTGAATCCACTGTTAAGGTTTCAGAACTGGTTTGGGCTGGTCATCTTTCAAATGTCATTTTCAGTCTGTTTCTCAGACACACACTTTGTGCTAGCTGGTGACTCTCACAGCAGGTAGCAATGATGCTGGCTCCAGGGTGTAGGAAGGTACATCCTGACTATGGTTGCCCCCAACTTTTTGCCCTGTGTTTTAGCTGGTTTTGGACATAGTCGACCTGGGACCCTGCCAATCAGGACCCCAGGCCTACTGCTCTCTCTTTAAAATGGATTCCATGTACCCTAGGTGCATTTCCAATTGGGACTGGGCCACCTTATCAGACCCCGTAACGCAGGGCATAGGTGTACCCAGGGCCGCCAGGGGCTGCAGCATGTATTATGCCACCCCTGGCTGGCCTCCTAAATTTAACACAACTGGCTGCATGACAGCTGGGGCGAAGTCGTGTAATCACACTTTGCTTTAGGTATAGTAGCTCTATATCTAACCATACAATGGACACCCGAGTTCCTATCAGTCACTCCTATGGCAGGCCTTAACAATCCTGAAGGCAGAGTGCGTGGGCTCGTGTGAGCTAGGTTCAGGCCCGAGCCGAGCCCGGTTGCAGCTTGCGGAATCAAGACCCAAAAGCTGTTCCATGATAACGCGTACCATATCGGTAACCCCGGTGTCGCGTTATCAAGGCATGTCGAGTAAGGTGTCATACGAATCGGGGTACTGCCCTCTCACCAACTCTGGCGATGAGGTTAGCATCCCACCCTTCTAGAGGGACACGACATGTACGTAACTGTGAACCCCGGTTAAAGTTAACTGAAGCCTCAGCTCCACAAAATGGATGCTGCCACCACAGACACAAGTCTGACCTCCTGCTGCTGGGAGTCCTTCCAGCGAGGAGCACTTGGACAAAGGGTTTCCTGTCGAGGGCGCTGTTCGCACCGTCCCAGACAGGGTTTGTGTATTCTGGGTAGGTAGGGCTTTGGCGAGAAGGTGACTGCGGAGTGGCACCCCGGTGCTCACTACGCATCTGCCGGTTAGAACCAGTTCCAGGGGCGACAGCCCTGGCCTGGGGAAAGCCCGGCAGGGGAGAGGGGCGTAACTACCCCCCTTCCTGGTCCCACCCTTAGGGCAGGACCTAGTCATGTACCCACCCCTTTCTTTAGGATAAAGACCGGAGCGGGGACCCTTCCAAATTAGATCATCTTTGAATCAAGAACTACTTTCTACGAAAGGACACTCAAGACTCTTCTCAAGATTTCTCCCTTGTGGCTAAGGAGTAGTCACCCTGCATCAGCGGGCACCATCTAAGAACCCTGCGGTTTGCTGCAAGTCCTTCCTCAAGGATCCGACGGCCCAGCTCGACGAGAACCGGCTTCCCTGGCACCTCTGACCTCTACCCACGTCATCAGCTCAGCTGTGATCTGTGGGTGCGACGAGACCTCGAGGGACCGGCCATCATCAGAACCTGCACGCTCTTAAAAACCAGCACGACCATCGAGGTAACTCTCTGGTGAGTGCTCTGGGGTCCGAGAAGCCCCGACCCTGAGCCGCTCTAGCACCGAAGTGCAGTCTCCCAGCACCTCCACGATCTGCGTGGGGCCCTTCTGCTCGCTGCTCAGCACGTTGTCTGGTCACTCGCCGCTGGCTTGTGCCCTTCTGTGACGACATCCGAGAATCATCACTGCTGGTCTGGTTGCTCCAGACTGGCCCTTGCTTCCATCTTTGCGAGAAGCACCCCGGACCCTCCTGGTCCACTCAAGACGCCATCTTAGGCCCACCACGTGGCCCTGAGATCTGCCAAGGCTTGTTGCCCCATCCTGGGCCCAGCGACGCCGACAGCATCATCCTTCGTGGGACAGCTCGCACCTCCACCGTGGTCGCCGACAACGCCTCCTGGTCCGTGAGACTGCAGAGCCTGGCGTCGCCCACTCACCTAGTCGAGGTGACGGCCAACCGGTGCCTTCCTGGTACCCTCTGACTACTGGCTAGTAGTACGAACTTGGTCCCCTCTGCTTTCAGGTTTCATCAATCTCCGATCCAGGCTTGGATCTCTACGAACTATTCAGCACTGGTCGCCGGCCAGCAACTCCTTTCTTCCGGCTCCTGGCTCGTCAGCGAAGACCCCGACGCCTGTAAGACTTGTGCAGCCGCAGCCCTCGTGGCTAGGTAACTCGGCATTTCGGTGCCTGCATAGCCTCCTTACTCTAGGGTCCCGAGTCCCTCGCTTCCGACTTGCCTTATCGGGTCCGCCCGAGACCTTAACCTTTCCGTGTCCCCGGACACTTGTTTTAATTGTGCACTTGAAGTATTTGCTAAAGAGATTTGGTTTGTGCTTAGTACCCTGTCCTCATAAAGAGTACAGGGCTGTTGTGATTCTTAATAAATATCCTGTTTATTTTCATAACACTTGTGTGGTGTCCTTTCACTTGGTGTTCAAGGGGTACATGTGTGGTAAACAGCTGGCTTAACACGCCCTCTCGAGTCTTTAGCCTTAGACTGCTCGTATCCACGCTACTAGGATAGCTGGTCTATAGGTTGACTTACAACCAAACACCATAAGGGTCGTTGGAACGATACATAGCGGTCGCTAGAATAGCGAACGTTGCATATCGGGCCAACTTCTCACATTGGTGAGCAGCGGTTGGGATTTGAGCTTGCTGTTGTTTTACCACACGTATCCTAAGAATATCTTGTTGAAAGATCGCACAAGTACTGTTAGTACATATAACTAAAGCTTAGAATACTCTGAGTTCTACTGAACCAGCTGTTGTAGCTCCTCAAGGCTTAGCACACCTTGGCTACAACTCTTAGCAAGGGTACAGTAGGTAAACACGTAGTGTAGGTAGGTGCATCACTTACACCACACTAGAAGCAGTATGTCGGACAAAGGAGGAAACTCTGGGTCTCCCCTTGTGTCAGTTGACCCTCCACAGGTCATCCCTTCAGGATATACTGTGCTGAGCTTCAAGGAGTTAAGACGACTGTGTCACTCCAGGAAGATTCAGCAGGGGTCTAACCCCACAACGTCCTTTCTGATTGGTCTCTTGGAGACTTATGATGCCAGAAGAGCTGAGAAACTTCGTAGCTCTTCTAATCCAGAAGGAGACATGCCTCCCCTCGAGGGAACCCGGGACGATCCTGACCTCATCCACCTCGCAACTGAGAACGAAGATGTGGAGGAGGATGAGGATGAGGATCTCTCTGGGGATGAGGCAGATAAGGGACAGGTAGAAGTCGTCAGACTAAGCAGGTCCAACTTAAGCAAACATGATAGCGGTACTGGGGGACCCCTGGGGCCACTATCAGGTCAGCTTAACATTGGGAATGGACGAGCCCGATCTCTGTCAAGAGACTCTGGCAGATCCCTTCAAACCAATGGCTCTCACAACTCTTCTCAAAGAGGGATGACGTCCCCTCAGAGGAGAGTGTACGAAGCTAAGGAAAGGGCAGCTAATCTGAGGATCGAAAGGGAAGAACTTGCCCTGGCCAAAGAGAGGCTTGCCTTTGCTAGAGAGCAACAGTTAAGTGGGGCAGTCCCCACTGGTGGCAGCAATGTACCTAGTAATAGGGAAAAGAGTTTCGATACGAAACACCTTGGTAAGATAGTGCCCCCCTTTAAACAAGGGGACGACATCCACAAATGGATTACTGCTTTGGAGAGGGCCTGCACTGTGCAGGGTGTTCCCCAGAGTCAGTGGGCAGCTATCTTGTGGCTCTCCTTTGAAGGTAAAGGAAGAGACAAGCTCCTCACCACAAGGGTGGAGGATGCTAACAATTACCAAATCTTGAAAAATACACTCGTTGAAGGGTTCGGCCTAACCACTGAGCAGTACAGGGTGCTGTTCAGGGATACCCCGAAAACGCAGTCTCAAGATTGGTCTGATTTTGTCGATTGTGCCACTAAGGCTTTTGAAGGCTGGCTACTGGGTAGTAAGGTTACTGATTTTAAAGGATTGTATAATCTAATTATGAGGGAGCAAATCTTAAATAATTGTCAGAACCAGCTACTACATCAGCACCTGGTAGACTCTGAGTTGACCTCTCCACAGGAATTGGGTAAGAGGGCAGACAAATGGGTCAGAACCAGGGTTAGGCCTAAAAACCAGGGTGGTGACCAGAAAAAGGAATCGACCAAGCCTCAAGAGAAGGGTGGGGATAAATCCACAGAGAAGACTTCCCAAGGGCCCCAAAACTCCAACAAGGGTGGTGGGTCCCAGAACACTCCTTCAGAACAGAAGAAACCTTATTGCCATTCCTGTAAACAGGTGGGCCATTACAAAAGTGATGCCAAGTGCCCTAAAAATAGCAATAAGGAAAACATACCCCCAAGTAACACTCCCAGACCTCCTGTTACCACTAGTGGTAATCCCCCAGGTGGTGGGAGTGCCCCCAAGAATGTGGTGGGCATTACTTTGGGCAATCAGGAGGACTATGGCCTAGCCAGGTTCCCTGACCACACTCTTGTCTGTGAGACTGGCATGGGGTTTGCCAACTTCACTACTGGACCCCACATTTTGGGAAAGTATAGACAAGAAGTTTTATTGAATGGTCGGAAAGTTGAGGCATTCAGAGACACCGGGGCCAGCCTCACCATGGTGAGTGACCATCTGGTCCCCTCTGCTCAACTGACCCCTGGTTTTACTTATCAGGTGACGGACATTCATGGAATGAAGAGAAGGCATCCCATGGCAGTGGTCAAGCTCAGCTGGGGTAATGTCACAGGGCCTATGAGAGTGGCAGTGACAGATAACCTACCTGTAGATTGCTTACTGGGGAATGACCTGGAACTCTCAGCATGGGCTGAGGTGGAGCAAGAAACTCATTCCAGAATGATAGGCCTATCCCGACAGGTTAGTGGGGCAGTAATAGCTACAGCCCCAGTCCAAGCACCATTCCTCCCTGAAAAGGTTGGAAGAGCAGTGGTAGCCACTGCCCAGGCTCAGACAGACTTTACCGGACAGGATAGGAGGGCTGTGACAGTCACAGCCCAAACACAAACTGAGTGCCCTCCTGAAAAGGTTGGCAAGGCTGTAATGGTCTCAGCCTCTACTCAAACCGATAGTGAGGTTGTGAAGCCTGAAACCATGGATCACTCCACTCAAACAGAGAGCATTGAGGAGGACGAAGAGTCTTCCCCCTCCCAGACACTAGGTGAGAGCCAGCCTCCTCAGGGAACTGACTCTACCCCTGTTGAAGGAACTGCCCCAGAGGTAGTCAGGCCTAGCCTGGCAGAGCCCCTGATGGCAGTGGACCCTTCCCAGGTGGGACCCAGTCTGGAGCAGGTAACCTGCACCTCTCTACCCTGCCTCAGTCAGCCCAGGGCTGAAGAGGACAGGGAGGCCAGTGGTGGACCCAAAAGGGCCCCCTGTCCAAAAGAACCCCTTAATCAACAGATTAGGATCACTGAAGCTGGTAAACCTAGCCAAGTGAAAATAGAACAGACTCCTGAGGGATCCCCCTTAAAAGTAGTTAGGGAACTCCCACAGCTGGACACTGTTGGGCACAGCCAAACATGGGGCCTAAAAACCCCAGACCTGACCTGTCCCTCCAGCAAGCCAAACAGAGGGACTCAGCCTCCAGCTTTAGGTAGCCAGAGGCTGACCCTGAGAGCTCAGTGCATCTCAGCTAAAGAAAGGAAGGCACGCATGATGGATGGTGATTGGAGGAAGTTGAACCCAAAGGTAGAGGAGCCTCACTTCAGTACTCCATCCCAGCATCAGCCTTCTTCTTTCCCAAGACACACCAGAGACAGAGATTCCCTATGGTGGAGACCCTCAGATACCCTTAGGGTGAGGGGTTGCCTAGTGGACCATGACACAGGGGGAAACCAAGCCAGAGCTGGTCCTTCCTTATATGGCCACTTAGGTAATAGAGGCTTACCTGGACAAGGATAGCCTTATCTCCTTTCGTTTGGGGGGGGTTGTGTAGGAAGGTACATCCTGACTATGGTTGCCCCCAACTTTTTGCCCTGTGTTTTAGCTGGTTTTGGACATAGTCGACCTGGGACCCTGCCAATCAGGACCCCAGGCCTACTGCTCTCTCTTTAAAATGGATTCCATGTACCCTAGGTGCATTTCCAATTGGGACTGGGCCACCTTATCAGACCCCGTAACGCAGGGCATAGGTGTACCCAGGGCCGCCAGGGGCTGCAGCATGTATTATGCCACCCCTGGCTGGCCTCCTAAATTTGACACAACTGGCTGCATGACAGCTGGGGCGAAGTCGTGTAATCACACTTTGCTTTAGGTATAGTAGCTCTATATCTAACCATACAATGGACACCCGAGTTCCTATCAGTCACTCCTATGGCAGGCCTTAACAATCCTGAAGGCAGAGTGCGTGGGCTCGTGTGAGCTAGGTTCAGGCCCGAGCCGAGCCCGGTTGCAGCTTGCGGAATCAAGACCCAATAGCTGTTCCATGATAACGCGTACCATATCGGTAACCCCGGTGTCGCGTTATCAAGGCATGTCGAGTAAGGTGTCATACGAATCGGGGTGCTGCCCTCTCACCAACTCTGGCGATGAGGTTAGCATCCCACCCTTCTAGAGGGACACGACATGTACGTAACTGTGAACCCCGGTTAAAGTTAACTGAAGCCTCAGCTCCACAAAATGGATGCTGCCACCACAGACACAAGTCTGACCTCCTGCTGCTGGGAGTCCTTCCAGCGAGGAGCACTTGGACAAAGGGTTTCCTGTCGAGGGCGCTGTTCGCACCGTCCCAGACAGGGTTTGTGTATTCTGGGTAGGTAGGGCTTTGGCGAGAAGGTGACTGCGGAGTGGCACCCCGGTGCTCACTACGCATCTGCCGGTTAGAACCAGTTCCAGGGGCGACAGCCCTGGCCTGGGGAAAGCCCGGCAGGGGAGAGGGGCGTAACTACCCCCCTTCCTGGTCCCACCCTTAGGGCAGGACCTAGTCATGTACCCACCCCTTTCTTTAGGATAAAGACCGGAGCGGGGACCCTTCCAAATTAGATCATCTTTGAATCAAGAACTACTTTCTACGAAAGGACACTCAAGACTCTTCTCAAGATTTCTCCCTTGTGGCTAAGGAGTAGTCACCCTGCATCAGCGGGCACCATCTAAGAACCCTGCGGTTTGCTGCAAGTCCTTCCTCAAGGATCCGACGGCCCAGCTCGACGAGAACCGGCTTCCCTGGCACCTCTGACCTCTACCCACGTCATCAGCTCAGCTGTGATCTGTGGGTGCGACGAGACCTCGAGGGACCGGCCATCATCAGAACCTGCACGCTCTTAAAAACCAGCACGACCATCGAGGTAACTCTCTGGTGAGTGCTCTGGGGTCCGAGAAGCCCCGACCCTGAGCCGCTCTAGCACCGAAGTGCAGTCTCCCAGCACCTCCACGATCTGCGTGGGGCCCTTCTGCTCGCTGCTCAGCACGTTGTCTGGTCACTCGCCGCTGGCTTGTGCCCTTCTGTGACGACATCCGAGAATCATCACTGCTGGTCTGGTTGCTCCAGACTGGCCCTTGCTTCCATCTTTGCGAGAAGCACCCCGGACCCTCCTGGTCCACTCAAGACGCCATCTTAGGCCCACCACGTGGCCCTGAGATCTGCCAAGGCTTGTTGCCCCATCCTGGGCCCAGCGACGCCGACAGCATCATCCTTCGTGGGACAGCTCGCACCTCCACCGTGGTCGCCGACAACGCCTCCTGGTCCGTGAGACTGCAGAGCCTGGCGTCGCCCACTCACCTAGTCGAGGTGACGGCCAACCGGTGCCTTCCTGGTACCCTCTGACTACTGGCTAGTAGTACGAACTTGGTCCCCTCTGCTTTCAGGTTTCATCAATCTCCGATCCAGGCTTGGATCTCTACGAACTATTCAGCACTGGTCGCCGGCCAGCAACTCCTTTCTTCCGGCTCCTGGCTCGTCAGAGAAGACCCCGACGCCTGTAAGACTTGTGCAGCCGCAGCCCTCGTGGCTAGGTAACTCGGCATTTCGGTGCCTGCATAGCCTCCTTACTCTAGGGTCCCGAGTCCCTCGCTTCCGACTTGCCTTATCGGGTCCGCCCGAGACCTTAACCTTTCCGTGTCCCCGGACACTTGTTTTAATTGTGCACTTGAAGTATTTGCTAAAGAGATTTGGTTTGTGCTTAGTACCCTGTCCTCATAAAGAGTACAGGGCTGTTGTGATTCTTAATAAATATCCTGTTTATTTTCATAACACTTGTGTGGTGTCCTTTCACTTGGTGTTCAAGGGGTACATGTGTGGTAAACAGCTGGCTTAACACGCCCTCTCGAGTCTTTAGCCTTAGACTGCTCGTATCCACGCTACTAGGATAGCTGGTCTATAGGTTGACTTACAACCAAACACCATAAGGGTCGTTGGAACGATACATAGCGGTCGCTAGAATAGCGAACGTTGCATATCGGGCCAACTTCTCACACAGGGAGTATAAAAAACAAGTGCACAATAAAGTGTGAGCTCACAGTCTTCGTGAAGAAATAATCGAACCTACAAAACCACTTTATTACCAGTTCCCAAATGGCAAGGCTCAATGAGAACTACTTACCAGCTCCTTGCTAACAAGGACCTCACTGAATTTCTAAAGGAAACCCTGTCTTCTTCAACCCTCACTTCAGTGTCTGTGTCTCTACACTTCAGCCACAAGAAAGCAGTCAATACACTTCAACTGTCTAAGGAAGTCATAGACTCCCTCCATCTTGTGTGATGCTAAACCAGGGGCTGACCAAAATGGATCCCAAAGGTGTCAGTACTCACACTGTCACCACACTCAGAGTCCTACCACCATATGTGTGCCATGCTCTCTCTATGGATACACGCACTGGACACATACAAAAAATATCAGCAGAAGGAGTTGGAGTTTATATAACATTAGAACTTGAAATGAAAGGATGTTTGAAGACTATCCTCTCTCTGACACACAGGGAAAACATCTGGTCACACTAATTGTGAGAATTTGGGTTGTTATTTGACTGGAGTGTGAACCCTGGTAAAGCGACAGTCACAATCCCTTGCAAGGTGAACAACAACAAAACAAAAAAATCACTACATTATTCTGTGCTTAATCCTGTGCTCAATTGCAAATAGCAGTCAGGCTTAACTCAGAGGCAATGTGTAAAGTATTTATGCAGCACTCAAATAGTAATAAAGTGAAAACACATTACAGAAGAAAAATCTCACACCAATTTACTAAAACAGAGTTAATTTTAATAAATTACTTGACACCAAAATGACAAAAATCCAATCAGTAGAAGCGGAATTATGAATTTTTAAAGTTTTTTTGTAAAAACTAGCACCTAAAAGATCAAGGCGCAAACTCGAAAAATATGACCATCCTCGATGGAGCGCAGTTTGGATACAAGACATGGATTGGGCCCGGTCAGTACTTACATTTGGACTTTGAAAACATTTTGAGAAAAACGTTCTGAGAAGGTAAAGTTCAGCAGGGCAAGGCTTTGGGCGGTGTCCGGGGAGGAAGTGTCGCTATCGGGAAGCCTCGAGTCGAAGCCGTGGTGAAGATTTCTGCATTCAAACTTAGTCGTTTTCATGGAAGTTGAAAATTTCCAGTCGGGTGATAGCTAAAGTCAGTTCCAAGGGCACGCATACCCCCTATGGCGAAGGCCCGCCAAACAGGATTTGCTGCTTAGAAGTACATACAAGGAGAAGCCACAAAGTCAATCCGACCGGTGATGTATTCCGGGCCGATAGGCAAGCAGGTGCTTCATCTGATTCTCAGAGCAGTTTCAGGGTTTTGGTAATCTGGGCACCTTTAGCACCACAACTAAGGGTCCAGGACTGGTGGGAAACCACTTGGGGGTTCAGGATTCACACAGGCTGGGTCCAGTTGTGAATTCAAGATGGTGGAAGCCTTTTGTGTCCCGGTGGCTCTGAACAGGAGACCAGCAAACTATCCCTTGGAGCCACGCCGGTAGTCCTGGGTTACACATGAAAATGCAGGGCTCAACAGCAGGACTGGCCTCTGAGGGTGCAGGCAGGCTCCAGCCAACAAAGCTGTCCTTCCAGGCACAGCAAAGCAGTCTTGCAGAGTGCACAGCAAGTATTTTTATACATGGTGCGCGTCCCTCTGGAAGGTAGAAGATTCTAGAAAGTTTCTTTGAAGTCCATGGAATTACCTGACTCCACTGCCCTGGGTGCGGTTACTATGTGGAGGTATTAAGCCCCTTGTGTAAAGGCAGAGCACAGCCTATTCAGTTGCAAGTGGGGATGTGCTCAGCAACTACCCCCATCTTGACAGAAGATGGCCCATTCAAGCACATCTAATCTCTCTATTGTGTGACTGTATGGGAGGAATTCACAGAGTCTAACTGTCAGTTACACCAAGTCATGTGACCCAAGACAGGCTGCATACACAAAGGGCTAAGGGCACGAACATGCCAACTTTCTAAGTGCCGGAGTGATGTTTCTGGTTAATTCCCATGAAAAGCGAGACTCCTCCATGCTAACTAGTTACACGACCCCAAGAGGAACAGTTTATTCAACAAAATAATCTTTTTAATCACCATATTTCAAAATGGGTTAGGTTTGACAAAAGCCATTGTGTATGGAAAAGGCATGAACATTCACTGGACCAGTTTTTTGCTGGTTGAATCACAGATCTTCCAACATTATGTTTTGCTTGAAGAGTAATTCTATAAATACATTTCTGGATATTGAGGTTGTTAAAAAACAATGGGCATTTGAAGACCACATCACATTCAAAGCCAACGGATCATAATAAGGCATTGTACTATTCATACCCTCATCCTCGTAGCCTCTGCGATCATTTGCCTTTTGGGCAATTTTTAAGGATCAGGTGCAATTGTTCAGAAAAATGTGATTATTTTCATCACAATAATAAAACAAAGAAGTTCCCTTGGTATTTTCTAGTATGTCTAATGTGAAAAGGTATGGTTAAATCACCAACACACTTTATAACAATACTGCTTATTCAGACCACGTACTATCCACACTGGGACTTGTTACCCCACCCTGTTACAAGTAGAACCACAAGGAGGTACTAAATGAGGATATACAATTTCACTGTACTGATTATACATTGTGTTCCTCTCTTTGAGAAATGAGAAGGATACGAATTGCTGCCGCCGCGATTTAAAGCGGAACTCTGGGACAATTGATTAAATCCCTTGAAAGGAAGAAACTGGCCATTCTGATTCCGCAATTCTCAAACAACTATAGTGGAAGAGATATTGTCATATATAAGGCTTCCACCGGCCCAGAGGATGCGTATTCACCGCCATCATAATCGACACCCTGGTGTGGTCTCTGACCGGCTGTAGGCAGCCCGCCACCACTAGACATGTTTCTGGACTGCTGGGTGGAGAGCCTCTGCTCTCTGGGACCAGAAACAATGCACATCCTCGGTAGAGGTGTCACACTTCTTCCCCAGGATGAGCCAGTGCTCTTTGTAATGTGAACGCCAGCCTCTGCTGCTAGAATCAGATGACAGTCCAGGTTTATGTCCCCACCTTGGGTGGGGAAACCATCGGGAAAACTTAGTAGAATTGGAGGTGTGCCCACCTCTTCAATCTCTACCCCTCAGGCGGGGAAGCTAAGGAGAAGCAAATCTTTCAGTTCCCACCGTCTTGAAGATGTGGCGACCCCTCCAATCAAGGCTTAGTTTATACCCCCTCTCACAGAAGGGTGGCATAATAAAGGATGTAGTCACCCCAGGTAAGGTGCCAATTGGCCCTGTCTGCTACTCCCCTAAAACACCCATAAATGTAGTATTTAGGTGGCTCCCCCAGACCTAGAAACTAAATCGGTTTTAACTAAGAAGAAAGAAGACATTCCTGCAGAGAAGACAGAAGTAGACGACTACCATGGCTCCAGCACTACTGGCCTGTGTCCAGCTTCTGCGAACCTGCGACCTGTCTTGTAGCCAGTGACCTCTAAAACCCTGGGTGGACTGCTGCCTTCGAAAAAGACTCCAATCTCCCGTGGACAGCGGCCCTGTCCAGAAGAAACTGACTCCCAGGGCTAGGGATGCAGATGGACCTGCGATCCCTGCTCATTCTGCACCTGACGCCCACAGCCCAAGTCTGAGTGGCTCATCTGTGCAGTGAAGTGTCCCCAGCGATCCTGACATGGTGTCCACAGTTGGCTGACCTCTTTTGATCTCCACGGTGGCGCCAGATCGCGACCAGCTCCAGTAAGAAGACTCCGATGTCGAAAGGCATCCCTGTACCTGAAGCCCCTGGGTCTTGGTGAGCTGAGCCCATATGAGCCCCTACATCTCTACTAACCTCTGCTGTTGTTGGTCTCCCTCCTGCAACCTCCGGTGCAACGCCTGCAGCCTGTTTGCCAGTTTTGGTGCTCACCTGTCCCTTGGCCTTTGCTGAGGTTTGGTCCCGAAGACTGGAATTGAAAGTGCCTTACTTACCTGTTTAACCGCGATATTGTTTTTCCCATAGGATACCATTTTACTGTTCTGAAAAGTTTTCAAGTGCATTTTTTTGAAAGTGAAAAGTATTTTATTTTAAAATGTACTTACCTAATTACCTAATTGCAATGATATTGGTCTTAAAATAAATTACAAACAAAGTTTATTTTTATAAAATTGGTCTTGGTCTCCTTTTTGAGTTGTGTGTCCATTATTGGTCAATGCTGTGAAATAAATATCTTCCACTCCTGTTAGGCCTAAGGCTGTTCGCCCACACTACCACTAATTGAGCACTTTGGGTTTTACTTTGAGCCCTGTACACTTCTAGGGAACCCCTGAACTCTGTGCACGGTATCCACCTAGTGTGCATACCATACAGAGCCAGCTTCCTGCAATACGTTAATCGATGGATTAAATGAAATGAGGGAGCTTCAAAACGTGTAACTTTGATTCCGCTTGCGCACTCTATTTTTTATCATTTTTTACAGCTACATATAATACATAAAAATAATTCTGTGTAGACTGCTATTCCCACAATGCTGCAACTGGGTATTTTATATGCAGAAAGGGATGCCGATACTTGGTAAAAGCCCCATCCGGCCAGCAACCAATTCGATTACAGCCCTGAGAAAGGCCCACGTTTACTGAATTGAAAAACGGCTTTCGGGGGGAAAAAATCACAGAACTCCCTGACGTTGTGCAGCTGACAGTTGGACATTTCAAATGAGGAATCGTTCCACGAAATTAAGTAAGTGTTTAAGAACGGGCGGCTAGGAGCAGGTGTTACAATGTTGCAAGTTTACTGTGCTTTAGTGGTTTGAAGCACCGCTGAGGTTTTGTATCGAGGTGCAGTCACATAGAATGTTTCTGTTATTTACAGTGTGCATACGGGAGGTCAGTTGTGAAGATAGTGATGACCATCTAACAAGGTTCAGAATAAAGGTATGGACTTCCCTTGAATTTAGTGAGTAGTTATTCTGTATGAAGAGTTGGATATTCATAGATGGATTTTATGGTTGTAATGAGTCAGTGTTTGTGTATTTCTAGATACAAGCAACAGTGTGCCATGGGTCTGTTCTCTTTTTCACATTAGAATATTTAAGTGTAGAGTGCATATTAGGTAATGGCTTGATGGTGTGTTGACAGTGAGTGTGAGCCCACAAGATGTTTAAAGTAATAGGATTAAATGAATTGTGCTTCTTGTGCTTGTGTTTTTTTTTCAGTGTTCATCTGTTCTGAGTCCTGAGGAGACCCCATACATTTAGAAAGGTTCAAAACGCGTCAACAGTTTTTTCCAACAAACTAATGCATTTAAAACAATCAACGCTGGTGCTCAGGGATGTAATTGAGTAAAATATTGTAATAGTGTAATCCTTTTGTGTAATCCTGTTGGCACGGTTTGGTTGTTTAGCCCAATAAGTAGAAGCATCAAATGATGTAATAATTAAGCCCCTTAACGGCAAGGTGAAGCCAGAATTTGGGCACGGTTTTTCTGTTCATCTGCACAAAATATGTGTAAAATAATTTTTGAATTGTCATGATGTTTCATGTATTATTTGTGGGGCATATGTATTGTATGTTTTATGTATACCATGTATGTTCTGTGTATGATTTTTCAGTCAAGAGTATGAGTCTTTGAATAATGAAAAAATTGTCAAAATACAAGTATTGGATTAATTATGAAACTGTCAAAATAAATGGTGATCACAGCAATTCAGTTGTGTGATCACGGATTGAAGGTCGATTTTGTGTCAGAACTGGCAATTGTGTTGTTGATTGAATTTTCTAAAGTGTTGTTGTCAAAATTGTAATTAATAATCTGACTTTATTGCTAACTGGGATTTTTAATTACAAACATGAACTGGGTATCTGGTCGCAATCAAAAATTTGCACTTATTAAATATTACGGCAACCCAATGTTATCCTATGGGACCGGTAGGCCTCACATTAGTGAAAACGAATTTCATCGTTTTTCACTTCCAGGATAGGTAAAATTTTAAAGCACACGTCAAGCCTTTTCCTTATAATGCACACTGCTCTAAGGGCTACCTAGGTTCTACCTTGAGGGTGACTGCTATGAAATAAAAGAGGGGTGTAAGGCTTAGCAAGGGGGTTATCTTATCAAGTCAAATTGGTAGTTTAAAACTGCATTCAGGCTGTAATGGCAGGCCTGGTCCTGTTTTATGGGGCTCCATGGGAGGTTGAAACAATATGTGCTGCAGGCCCACTAGTAGCATTTCATTTACAGGTCCTGTGTTTATGGTATACCACTCTGCAAGGGACTTAAAAGTAAATTAAATATGCCAATCAGGTGTAAGCCAATGAAACCATGTTTAAGAGAGTGAGCACAAACACTTTAGTACTGGTTGGCAGTGGTCCTAAGGACAAAAAAACGAATTTCAGCACCAAAATGGAGTTAAGTAGGCATGCTGCCACCAATGCTTTAACCCTTTCGCTGGTAGGCCTTCCCCCCTACCCTGTGCTAAGACTTTTTTGACTATTTGCGGTAGTTTGCGCTTAGGCCCCTGTAACTTTTTGACCACATAAGGTATCCAGGCTAAATGTGCGCCCTTTTCTTCCAACATCATAGGGGTTTTAAAAGTACCCATGGGGTGTGGATTCTCCTGAAGGGGAACCAGAAATTAGCCAAAATACAGCAAACTTTTGTTTTTGGGGGGAAAGTGTCAAAAAGTGCTGCAGAAGAAAGCATTTGGTTTTTGCCTTGCAAATGGTATCAAAAAAGGATTTGTGATGCTGACATCATCATCATCTTGTAGGTAATGGGATGTGCACAGCCTGTGTTTTTTTTGCAATTTATCCGTGCTCCTGGGTATCTCCCTCCTCCAGGGGAGTATCCGACAATTCCAAGTGTAGCAGGACTATTACACCATAGTCCTCTCTCCCCGGGCACAAGTTGGTGCTGAAACTTCAGCAAACGATGTTTGAACTTTTCTGTTTAAATAATTTCAACTTTTACTTCCAAATTAAGATTTATTGCGTTGTTCCAAATAAATTTCTCATGTTTTCTTCACATATTGATGTAGAAACATTTTTGCCAAATTTTAAATTCTCCAATGCATTTCGGTGCCCCATGCACCTTCATCAGGGAAATCTGAAATCATACAAATAATGCATCTTATATACTGTACTTTTCATATTAATACATCATATTAGTAATTACATGTCAATGAAAACTCGTATCTAGTCCTATTAGGTGTTCACCTCAACATTTTCACTATCGTTAAAGTCAAAGTTCACCCGTGATACACAATGTCAGTTTGTGCCATAACCAAGTTAAAAAGTTGTTACGATCAATAATTCAATGGTAAATACAAACGAACTGATAATGCGAAGGTGGTTATACTCTGAGAGTCCCTATGTGGTTGATATTCTAAGTATAGCTCATACCTAACCAATTCTATGCCGCTAAATCGCTTGCGTCTCAAATGCTCTCAGATTTACTCCCTCGCGGTTTGTATCCGCTCGCGGTTTAAATAAATGCAGTTTAAATAAATAAATACAATTGCGAGCGTCCACTATTCCAAACATTTACCGGACCCGCCGGTTCTTACCTAATGTGAAATCGCTATCGTCCATGTCGAAAACACGGAACTATTAGTTACGGAAGCCTGGATTGGCCTGTTTTTTGCGTGCTATCGTAACCTGCGCATGCGCATTGCCTAGCGAGTCTGTTGGGCTTTTTTGAAAACTCTGTTGCAACTTTATAGATACTAACACTGTGTATGACAATGTCGCAATGTTTACCAAACAATCTAAATAATCTAGCGCCCATATACAAGCCAGTTTCATGGAAACCGCTGTGCTAGCGTTTATATGAATGTTAACAAGAATAGTCGAAAAATGTCATTAGATACAATGTATAACAATCTGTTGTGAATGATACTACAATTCAGAGGTAGCAAAGAAATTCAGTCCGATCATTTAATCCATGTGGTTTCAAACTCTGTAAATGATAGATCCAATAGTTTTCACGTTTAAGTAAGTTTTTTCTGTTGATAGAGCCATCTTTATGAGTCACTATCTCAAGTATACATGCACGCAACTGACTTATGTGATGGTGCTTTTCTTTAAAATGAGTTGCCACCGTAGATTTCAAGGATTCCAACCTTATGTTGCTTTTATGTTCTGTTAATCTCGTTTTCAATTTCCTCTCCGTGTGGCCCACATAGGCAGACCCGCACAGACATTTTAACAGATATATCACATTCATAGTGTCACATGTTCCATTGACTTTTAATGGGATAGTATGACCTTTCATAGGATGGGTTATAGAATTCCCCTTCATAATGTTGTGACAACTACTACAGTTCATACATGGGACTGTTCCTCGGTATCTTGTCTTGGGTTTACTGTCAGTTGGGTGTGTGAGCATTTCTCCCAATTGTTTTCCTCTAGTATAGGCAAACAGTGGTTCTTGAGTGAATATTTCTTGGAAATCGATTTCTGATTTAAGCATCTGCCAGTGTCGTCTTATTGTAGCTTTAAATTGGCAACTTACATTAGAAAACTTACTAACACATGTGATTCTTTCAGTGGTCTTTTTGTCTTTACTAATCAATAGGTTTTCTCGAATTTGATTTTGTGCTCTTTTTAACGCTGCATCAATGATATTGCTTGGGTATCCTCTCTCTTCAAATCTTTGAACCATAACCTTCAATTGTTCCAGACATTTTTCTGGATCCGAGACCACTCTCCTCACCCTTAGGAATTGAGTATAGGGTAAATGTATTTTCAACGATTGGGGATGGTGGCTATCATATTTCAAAAGATTGTTCCTATCCGTAGGTTTACGGTATAGGTTTGTGTAGAATTGATGATTGATGCGGTTGATTTCATCATCCAAGAATTGTATTTTGTCCATATCAATTTGCCAAGTGAAACTTATTCGTTCATTCCTTGTGTTCAATAGTTCCAATTCTTTTGTCAATGATTGTCTGTCATTTTTCCACACTAGAAAGATGTTGTCGATAAATCGTACGTACATTAGAAGTTGTGTTGCCCATTCTTGTCGTTGGTAGATGTATTGGTGTTCAAATGCAGCCATGAATAAATTAGCATACGCCGGTGCGGCGCAATTGCCCATAGAAGTACCATTTTGTTGCATGAACCTGCGTTTTTCATGTTCAAAGTAACTGTTCAGTAATGTGAATTCCATCAACCCCATCAAAAAGATTTGTGTCTCTTGTTCATACGTGCTGTTTAACAAGGCCTGTTCAATGGCTTCAAGACCTTCCTTATGGGGGATAGATGTATATAGTGACTTAACGTCTACCGTTGCTATGATAATCTTCTCTTGTGTGTTTAAATCCCTCAGTTTTAACAAAAAGTCTGTGGTGTCTCTGATATATGATTTTTATTTCAATACCAAGGGCTGTAGATACCGATCTATAAACTTCCCCACAGGCTCATGCAGGCTACCTTTAGTCGATACGATTGGCCGACATGGAGGTTTATGCTGGTCCTTATGAATTCTTGGTACCATGTATATGGTAGGGCTTTTAGGGCTGTCTTGAAGTAAATACTTCCTCGTTTTCTCAGTGATTGTTCCTTTTTCTTCTGCCTTCAACAGAATGGTGTTTAATGTCTTACGGATTTCTTCGGTAGGGTTTACTTCTATTTCCATGTACAATGATTGATCTTCTATGTGTGTCTTAATCTCTGTTTCATAATATGACTTGTTAAGAATCACCATCGCCCCTCCTTTATCCGCTTTCTGACACACTATTTTCTCATTCTTGGTGACCGAGTCGATTATGCCAAACTCCTTGTTGGTCATATTTCTTTTGCGACTATTTTTGTTCGTGTTGATTTTCTCAATGTCTTGTTTACACAAAGTCTCAAATAAATCGATAATTTTGTGGCTTACTGGAGGCATGTATGTACTGACTGATTTTAGCCCTTTCAATTGATCTGTGGTCTGTTGTGCTGGTTCAGTTATGACATTGTTAAAAAAGTGATGTAGTCTGATCTTACGTGTAAGCTTAAATAGACTTATCTCCAACTCCAATTTGTTGGTCCGTGCAGTGGGTACATAAGACATACCTTTCTGTAGTGTTCTCAGCTGGATGTTATTAAATTTTTCGTTAGAAATGTTAATAACCAGGTTTTTCACGTCTGTGGTTGTTGCTTTTTGGTTTTGTCCTTCTTGAACGTTACATTCCTCGTCTGTGGCTGAGATGTTTCTTTTGTTTTTTGTCTGGAACAATTGAAGGTTATGGTTCAAAGATTTGAAGAGAGAGGATACCCGAGCAATATCATTGATGCAGCGTTAAAAAGAGCACAAAATCAAACTCGAGAAAACCTATTGATTAGTAAAGACAAAAAGACCACTGAAAGAATCACAAGTGTTAGTAAGTTTTCTAATGTAAGTTGCCAATTTAAAGCTACAATAAGACGACACTGGCAGATGCTTAAATCAGAAATCGATTTCCAAGGAATATTCACTCAAGAACCACTGTTTGCCTATACTAGAGGAAAAAACTTGGGAGAAATGCTCACACACCCAACTGACAGTAAACCCAAGACAAGATACCGAGGAACAGTCCCATGTATGAACTGTAGTAGTTGTCACAACATTATGAAGGGGAATTCTATAACCCATCCTATGAAAGGTCATATTATCCCATTAAAAGTCAATGGAACATGTGACACTATGAATGTGATATATCTGTTAAAATGTCCGTGCGGGTCTGCCTATGTGGGCCACACGGAGAGGAAATTGAAAACGAGATTAACAGAACATAAAAGCAACATAAGGTTGGAATCCTTGAAATCTACGGTGGCAACTCATTTTAAAGAAAAGCACCATCACATAAGTCAGTTGCGTGCATGTATACTTGAGATAGTGACTCATAAAGAAGGCTCTATCAACAAAAAAAACGTACTTAAATGTGAAAACTATTGGATCTATCATTTACAGAGTTTGAAACCACATGGATTAACTGATCGGACTGAATTTCTTTGCTACCTCTGAATTGTAGTATCATTCACAACAGATTGTTATACGTTGTATCTAATGACATTTTTCGACTATTCTTGTTAACATTCATATAAACGCTAGCACAGCGTTTTCCATGAAACTGGCTTGTATATGGGCGCTGGATTATTTTGTTTGGTAAACATTGCGACATTGTCATATACAGTGTTAGTATCCATAAAGTTGCAACAGAGTATTCAAAAAAGCCCAACAGACTCGCTAGGCAATGCGCATGCGCAGGTTACGATAGCACGCAAAAACCAGGCCAATCCAGGCTTCCGTAACTAACAGTTCCGTGTTTTCGACATGGACGATAGCGATTGCACATTAGGTAAGAACCGGCGGGTCCGGTAAATGTTTGGAATAGTGGACGCTCGCAATTGTATTTATTTATTTAAACTGCATTTATTTAAACCGCGAGCGGATACAAACCGTGAGGGAGTAAATCTGAGAGAATTTGAGACGCAAGCGATTTAGCGGCATAGAATTGGTTAGGTATGAGCTATACTTAGAATATCAACCACATAGGGACTCTGAGTATAACCACCTTTGCATTATCAGTTCGTTTGTATTTACCGTTGAATTATTGATTGTAACAACTTTTTAACTTGGTTATGGCACAAACTGACATTGTGTATCACGGGTGAACTTTGACTTTAACGATAGTGAAAATGTTGAGGTGAACACCTAATAGGACTAGATACGAGTTTTCATTTACATGTAATTACTAATATGATGTATTAATATGAAAAGTACAGTATATAAGATACATTATTTGTATGATTTCAGATATCCCTGATGAAGGTGCATGGGGCACCGAAATGCATTGGAGAATTAAAAATTTGGCAAAAATGTTTCTACATCAATATGTGAAGAAAACATGAGAAATTTATTTGGAACAACGCAATAAATCTTAATTTGGAAGTAAAAGTTGAAATTATTTAAACAGAAAAGTTCAAACATCGTTTGCTGAAGTTTCAGCACCAACTTGTGCCCGGGGAGAGAGGACTATGGTGTAATAGTCCTGCTACACTTGGAATCATCATCATCTTCCCAGCTTTCAGGGTCAAGCTAAATTTTGTCAGAAAACCAATATTTTTCACACAGTTTTGGCATTTTACTGGGACATAGCCTATTTTTGCCACTTTTTGTGCTCTCAACCTCCTTTCTCTTAGTGGTAGAAATGGGTGTGAAAGCAATAATAGATCTCGGAAAACTATATATTTCTGAAAAGTAGATAAAATTCTGAATTCAGCACGGGGTCATTTGTGTAGATCCTTCAAGGTTTTTTTTTATAGAAACAGTTGAAAATAAGAAAGATTGAAAATGAGTTGAAAAAAACAGCCTTTTGTGCCAACGTTTTCACCTGTAACATCTTCTAAGTATGACAGATGTTTGAAAGCAATATACCATTACACCCCTGGATCCTTTGGGTTATGGGGATATATAGACTTGTAGGTTCACCAAGAACCCGAGGATCCCAGAGCCAATAACTGAGCAGCGTCTTGCAGTGTTTTTTCATTGTGTACCAGGTATATAGCAATTAATTTGGTAAAATATAAAGAGTGAAAAGTAGATATCAAAGACACCTATGTATTTCCGAAATGGGAACAAAATATACAGTTTAGAAACAGTAGGTATTTACACATCTCTGAAACTGTGGTTACCCATACTAGCATGTGAATTGTAGGACATTTTTCAAAGTGACTGATTTTTTACATATTGTCATACATTAGGCAGGCAGAAATACACAGAAAGTCAATAGGTAATAACAGTTGCTCTACAATTCTGAGTTCCCCTAAGTCGCTCAAAAAAAATGGTACCTCACTTGTGTGGGTAGGCCTAGTGCCCGCGACAAGAAACAGCCCAAAACACAACGTAGACACACCACATTTTTACAGTGAAAACTGACCCATTTTTTGCACAGTGCATAGCTATGGATTTTGAACCCTTGCTCAGCCGGCACCTAGGGAAACCTAGCAAACCTATACATTTTTTTAAACTAGACACCCCGAGAAATCCAGAAAGGGGTGACTTTAGTGGCTCTCACCATGTTCTGTTACCCAGAATACCTTGCAAACTTCAAACTTTGTAAAAAAAAACACCATATTTTCCTCACATTTCTGTGATGGAAAGTTCTAAAATCGGTGTAGATCCACAAAAAATTCTGCTAACCCCAAGTTCCCCAAAGTCTTTTGATAGGAATGGTACCTCACTTGTGTGGGTAGGCCTAGTGCTCAGGACAGGAAACGGCCCAAAACACACCACATTTTTACAGTGAAAACTGACACTTTTTTGGCAAAGTGCCTAGCTGTAGATTTTGAACCCTAGCTCTGCCAGCACCTAAGGAAACCTAAAAAACCTATATATTTTTTAAACTAGACACCGAGGGGAATCCAGGAGGGGGTGACTCGTGTGGCTCTCACCAGGTTATGTTACCCAGAATACCCTGAAAACATCAAACTTTGTTTGACGGGCAAGGGCCCAAAACCTATTGAGGAGACATCAAAATTATCTATCACAAAACTACCTGGTTTTGGAAGGGGGGTCACATACCAGGTTTGTCCCTTTACTCTTTTTCATGAATCATCTGTGAGAGGGGTCTCCCTGATAATTGTGGCCTCTGTCATGGAAAACATGGGGTGACATTGCACTCATTACGAGAGCCAGGGCCTAAAAAACGTCCATTATCTGACCAATTCCCAAAAGTCCATTGGTTGATGTCCAGAAACTGGCATTGCCTTAATGATTTTGTATTACAAATAGTTACATGCAGACTTCATAGTGCTAAGCAAGTAAATATATTACTTTACCCAGAAGTATACCTTTAATTAACAAAGGGATTGCTTTAGGGCGTTGAGTACTTTTAACACCTTCGCTGCTAAGGCAATTCCCCTCCTGTGCTGGAGATTGTTCTATTTCATTGTTTTATGACGAGCTGGGCTCGTCATCAGCACACGACCACTGTGCACCATGACGAGCCCAGCTCGTCATCAGCATCGAAAGGGTTAAAGGACAAAAAAAGAAGCTTAAGAAAGAAAGAAGAAAAGGGAAAGGACAAAAGAAGAAGAAAAGAAGAAAAAGGAAAAGAGAACAAAAGAAATGAAAAAGGAAAAAAGAAAAAGAATGAAGAAGTAAAGAAAGAAAGGAAGTCAAATAGGAACACCAGACTGACCAAAAAGAAAGTAGGGAGGAAGAAACAGAGTGGGGATGAAAAAGAGATGGAGGAAAGGAAGGTGAAGAAGAAAAGAAGGTTAGTTAAGAGGGGATGTAGAAAGGTGAGCAAAGAGAGATTGAGAAAGAAATTAGAAGAAAGTGGAGAAAGGGCCAAATAATTAAGGATAGTAAAGTATGAATACAAAAAAAAAAGAAGAAGAGAAGGAAGGGAAAAAGAAGATGAGAAAGGAGAAACAGCAAAGAAGAAAAGGACAGAAAAAATGTGTAAAGTGTAGCAGAAAAGGAAACAAGCATTGGCAAATAATATAGATCGCAACCAATGGAAGAGCTTTGGCTTTGTCAATGTGTTTTAGCCATGTTGTTCACTACTGTGTCTGTGGCTTCGTTCAGCATGGCTAAAGGTTAGTGCGGTAGGGTGGGGTAGATTGGGGTACAGTGTAGTGAAATAGATTGGGGTAGATTGGATTACATTGGATTTGGGTATATTGGGGAAGAGTGGGTTTAACTGAGGAAGAGTGGGGTAAACTGGAGTGGAGTAGAGTGGGGTAGATTGGAGTGGCAAAGAGTGGGGTAGATTCGAGTAGAGGGGTAGATTGGAGTTGAGTGGGGTAGATTGGTGTGGGGTAGATTGTATTGGGGTAAATCAGGGAAGACTGAGGTAGAGTGGAGTGGGGTAGATTGGAGTGAGGTGGAGTAGAATAGAGTAGTTTGGGGCAGACTGGAATGGGGTACATTGGGTAGATTGGGGAAATTGGAGTGGGGTGGATTAGGATAGAGTTGAGTGGGCTGGATTGGGGTAGAATGGAGTAGATTGGGGCAGACTGGAGTGGGGTACATCGGTTAGATTGGGGGACATTGGAGTGGGGTGGATTAGGATAGAGTTGAGTGGGCTGGATTGGGGTAGAATGGAGTTGGGTAGATTGGAATGGAGTGGGTTACATTGGAATGAGAAAGACTGGCATGGGGTAGATTGGAGAGTGGTAGATTGGGGAAGAGGGGTGTAGCATAGAGTTGGTCAATGTGGGTGGATTGGTCTGGAGTGTGGTAGATTCGCATAGTTTGGGGAGAGTGGAGTGTGGTAGAGTTGAGTGGGGTGGATTGGGGTAGACTGGAGTAAAGTGGTATGGAGTAGACTGGAGTGAAGTGGGGTAGGTTAGGTTGGAGTGGAGTAGATTGAAGTGGGGTAAATTGAAATGGAGTGGGCTACATTGGAGTGGGATAGATAAGTGTGGGGTAGATTGGAGAGGGGCACATTGAAGAAGAGTGGTGTAAAGTTGAATCGAGTCAATTGGTGTGGCGTGGGGTAGATTAGAGTACAGTAGAGTCGGGTGGAGTGAGGTGGGGTTCATTGGGGTAGAGTGCAATAGAGTGTGGTAGACTCGGGTAGAGTGGAGTGGGGTAGAGTGTAGTAGGGTCAACTGTGTGGATTGGATTGGGGTAGATTGGAGTGGAGTGGAGTTAGAGAAGGGTAGATTATGGAAGGCTGGCAGATTGGAGTGGGGTAGACTGTGGTAGAACTGGGGTTAGGTAGATTGGAGTGGAAAAGATTGGAGTGGAGATTGGATTGGATTGGAATAGAGTGGTTTGGAGTGTGGTTGGGGTAAAGTGCATGGAGAGTGGTAAATTGGGGTACAGTAGACAACAGTGGGGTGTATTGGAGTGGGTGGAGTAGATTGTAGTGTAGCAGGGTAGATTGGAGAGGAGTTGAAATTGAAATGGAGTGAGGTAAATTGAAGTGGAGTACTGTAGATTGAAATGTGGTAGATTGCAATGGGGTAGATTTGTTTAGTGGGGTAGATTGGAGTGGGCTTAAGTGGAGAGGATTGGAGTGGGGTAGAATGGGGTAGAGTAAGCTACGGTAGATTGGGGTGGAGTAAGGTGGGCTACATTGAGGTAGAGTGCAGTGGAGTGTGTTGTAGATTGGGGGCAGAGAGGGGTAGATCGTGGTATACTAGAGTGGGGTAGATTGAAGCTAGACCACTGACCTGGCCAGTGTGACTGCTCTCCCCCGCGCAGCTCCACCACTAAGTGCTACCCTGAGCTCTCTGTTTGCTGGGTGTTCAAGGCCCTCCTCCACCCACAGGCTTGTATCTGCAACTCATCCCTGGTGGTCCAGTGGGAGTGCATTCTGCTTTTCTGTTATCCTGCTTCCCCTGCATTGTCTGTGACCTATTTTCTGTCTCTGCTCTTTTTTTTCTCTTTTCTCTCCCCTCTCTCTGTTCCCTTCTTGCTTCCCGCTTTGTCCATGCCGCGGCTGCCCTGTGACTCCTCCCCCTCCACTGCGTTCTTCCAGCTCCCGCCTCCCAGCTGACCACTCTCCCCTCCCTCCCCCTACACCAACTTAATGGTGGCCGATGTGCAGCCGTGCCGCTGGCGTGCTGAAGGTGCACTAAAGGCAAGCCTGTCTGTGCCTGTCCGCAACCCAATCGCGACTAGCGCCAGGAACCCTGGTCCTCTGACCCGCCTCCGATATGATTCCAGCACCCTCCATACTCTCAACCCTGGATGCAGAAACAACTACCAGCTTTTGAAGGCAAGAAACTCCCAAGTCCTGATCTCCTGTCGACACTGTTGCTGCACCTTCACCTACCTCTGGACCTCAGCCCCCAGACTACTGGACATCGCTGCTCAATGACAATTCAAGTGCATCCATCTCAACATGCGGTCCCTACACAAGCACGCCTCACAAAAACCTTGATCAACGCCAACTCTGTGCCCGACATCGCTACCGCCATTCCCGACAGATACAATATCCTGCGGAAAGACTGCCCATCCCGCCCAGGAGGAGATCACCATTGTCCACAAAAACACCCTCTGCATGACAACCACCGACCCAGACGACACTACGACCCTCATGGAAGATCTCCACTTCCAGATCCAGACCAACCCCACAACGACCCTCCACGGAACCCTCATCTACATGCCGCCCTGCCCCGCGCTCCTTTCACAGACACCATCGCCGACCTCATTGCACCCCACGCCCTCGTCTCCACGGACTACATCCTACTCGAAGACCTAAACTTCCACCTGGACAACCACCACGACCCAAACACCACCACCCTACCGTAGAAACTTGCCAACATATGCTGAAGCAACTGGTCACTGCCCCCACGCACACTGAGGGATACACACTTGGCCCCGTCTTTGCAGAAGGAAACTGCATCTCCTACAGCCACACCACAAACTCCTCTGGACATACCACCACTGCATCCAATTCTCCTTCAGAAAATCCACTGTACAAAAGCATGCCCGCCACCTCCCCCGTAGAAGCTGAAACAAAGTCACCAAAGACCAACTCACCTCCACCCCATCAGCACCCCACCACCAACGACGTTAACACAATGGCACACAACCTCCACCGCTGGATCATGAACTGCACCAACACATTCACCCCTCTCACAAAAGCCACAGGACAACACATCAAGAAAGCAAGCTGGTTTACCCATGCACTCCAAGAATCCATGCGCTCCTGCCGACGACTCAAAAAGACATGGAGGAACAACAAAACCCCAGAAACACGCATCACCTACAGAGCAGCAACCACAACACATAACCAACTCATCAAATCCACAAAGAAGAAATTCCCCCACGACAGAATCATCACCAACACCCACAACAGCAAAAAACTCTTCTCCATCATCAAGGAATTTTCCAAACCCAACAGCTCTCCCACCCTCCCAAGACCTCTGTAACAGACTCAGCACCTTCTTTCACCTAAGATGATCTATGACAACTTTGACAACCAAGACCCCCCCCCCCCTACATCTTGGAACCAATAGACACCAGATGTGAAGTCCCCCAGGGATCCTCCCTCAGCCCCATCTACATGGCCCCCCTCACAATCATCATCAGAAACTACTGGCTCAACATCGTCTCTTACGACGACGACACCCAGCTCATCCTCTTCCTCGCCAAAGAACCCAACATCACCAGGCACAACTTCCAAGATGGGATGAAAGCAGTCGCCACCTGGATGAAGAAGAGCTGCCTGAAACTCAACTCAGAGAAAACAGAAGTCCTCATCCTTGGCTCCACACCCTGTGTGTGGGACGACACCTGGTGGCCCCCCGCCCTCTGAAAACCCCCGACCCCAATGGATCACGCACGAAACCTCAACATCATACTTAACTCATCCCTCACAATGAACCGCCATATCAACGCTGTATCTTCGGCCTACTTTAACACCCTCCGCATACTCTGAAAAACATTCAGATGGATCCCATCAAAATCCAGAAAACCGGTCACGCATGCCCTCATCAGTAGCAGACTGGACTACGGCAACGCTCTCTATGCCGGAATCAACAAGAAACTACTTCACAAACTCCAGACCATCCAGAACCCCGCAGCCAGACTGATCCTAGACATCCCCTGTCACCCAACACCCCCGCGATCTCCACTGGCTCCCCATCGAAAGAAAAATAACCTTCAAGCTTGTTACTCACACATACAAGGCCCTTCACAACATCGGACCAGCATACCTAAACAAGCACCTCTCCTTCCACGCACCCAAGAGACACCGCCAATCAGCTAGCCTCTCTCTGGCCACTATCCCACAAATCTACAAGAACAGAATGGGAGGATAGTCCTTATCCTACCTCACAGCCAAGTCCTGGAACAGCCTCCACCTCCGGCAAGCCCCTACTCTGCTCCAGTTCAGGAAGATTCTCAAGACCTGGTTCTTTGGATCTTTGGATGTCCCCAGCCCTCAACTGTGCCACCCCTTTTCTCCCTAGCACCTTGAGACCCTAGTGGATAAGTAGCTGTGCTTTACCAACCCTGATTGATTTATTGAAGTGGGATAGATTGGAGTGGGGTAGATTTGAGTGGAGTGGGGTAGACTGTGGAAGAATTGGGGTGGGGTAGATTGGAGTGGAGTTAGGTAGATTGGAGGGGAATCGGACGGAGTGGAATGGAGTGGGGTAAATTGGAGTTGGTGGGGCAGATTGCAGTGGAATGGAGTGAGGTTGATTAGGGTAGAGTGCAGTGGAATCTGGAAGTTTGGGGTAGAGTAGAGTGGATTGGGGAGAGTGGAGTGGAGTGGGTTGTAGTGGAGCAGGGTAGATTGGAGTGGAGATTGGAATGGAGTACAGTAAATTGGAGTGGCATGCGATAGAGTGGAGTGGAGTAGGGTAGATTTGAGTGGTTATGGTAGGTTGGGGTAGTGTGGAGTGGGATGGAGTGGAGTGGGGTAGACTGGAGTGGAGTGGGATAGACTGCCTTAAAGTGGAGTGGGGAAGATTGGGGTAGACTGGAGTGGGGTAGACTGAGGTAGATTGTGGTGTGGTAGACTGGGGTAGATTGGGGTGCAGTCAGTAGATTGGAATGCAGTAGGGTAGACTGGAGTGGGGTAGACTGATAGATTAGAATGGGAAGATTATTGTAGATTGGTGTGGTGTATATTGGTGTGGAGTAGAATGGCATGGGGTTGATTATGGTAGCTTGGGGTGGCGTACAATGGAGTGGGGGAATTTGGAGTGGAGTAGATTGGAGTAGAGTGTAGTGTGGTAGGAATGGGGTAGATTAAAGTGGAGTGGGGTAGATCGGAGTGGATTGGGATATATTAGGGTAGATTGTACTGAAGTGGAGAGGGTTGGATTGGGGTGGAGTGGATTGGGATAGATTTGAGTGGAGTGGTGTAGACTGGAATGGATTGAGGAAGATTTGAGTGGAGTGGGGTAGAGTGGAGTGGGGCAAGTGGTGTGGAGTGGAGGCACTCAGAGTGGAAGGGGGTAGAGTGGAGAAGCATAGAGTGGCTTGTCGTGGAATGGAGTGGGGTAAATTGGAGTGACCCAGCATGGAGTGGTGTATGTAGAGTGGAGTGGGGTGGCGTGGTGTGGCATGCCATAGAGTGATTTAGCGTGGAGGGGCATTGAGTGGAGTGACGTGTTACAGAGTGGAGTGGCTTGTCGTGGAGTGTTGTAGAATGGAGTGGCATGTTGTAGAGTGTAGTGGATTGTCGTAGAATGGAGGGGCGTGGCATTGAGTAAACTAGAGCGGAGTGGTGTAGTGTGGAATATGCATGGTATCGTGGTGCACTGCCATTACAGACAACACATTTTCAATTGAAATGACCATTACATTGGCACAAACATAAAGCTGTACTGCGCACAAACTAAAATGTGTGGAAATGTCATTACCTTTTGTATTGATACGCTTTGATAGTATTCAAATATTTGTTTCCATCACACTTCAGAATTACAATAAAATATGCTTGATTTGTACTTTTCCAATTCTGATCAATTCTGAAATATCAGCAAAGTTTGTATTTGTTGTGTGCTAGGAAATAAAACTTCCTACTGCCTCTCCTCTCACATGAGTACCCAGCAGGACTGTCACATAAATTCTCCCCGTTTTAAGTCAGAGAAAGAAAAGTAAACATCAAGATCCCTCATAAGAGGTAGCCTGACACTTGAGCTCTGTCTTTGAATGCACAGCAAATGTAACAAGATAAGAAAAAGGTTTGAAGGCCTGTTTTCAGAAAGTGAGTATTGGGGAGGATTCAGTAAATGGGTGATGCTGGATGGCCTAAACCAAACAAAGCCAGCAAATAGAAAGCAAGCTACTGTGAGTTACAAACCACAAAGCCAATAGTAATCAGTGGGCGGAATGCATTCCCAATGAAGCTTTCAGAATGCCACAAAAGTCGTAATGAACGTCCAAAGACGAAGAAGAGATGTAAAGGAAATAAGGTGAGATGGTGACAAGGAATGGAGAGCGGTCGAAGAAAAATAATGAATGAAGCAAAAAGGTAAAAGATCAAGTGTGTCAGCAAGAGAGAACGGAAAGAGCGTAAAAAAGAAACGGAAAAGAAAAGAGTACGTGAATAAAAGAAGCAAATAGAAAAAGAAAGAATGGTGAGAAAGAAAGAATGGTTAGAAACAGAGAGAAAGATGAGAAGAGAAAGAACAAATGATGAAAAAGAAAAAGAATGATGAGAGGACGAAAGAATCATGAGAAGAAAAGAATGATGCAAAAAGAAGAAAGATGCGAAATAAATAATGTTGGAAAAGAAAGAATGATGTGAAAGAAAGAAAGAAAGAATGATGTAAAATAAAGAAAGAATGATGCGAAAGAAAGGTAAATTTAAGTTTAGTGTAATTGTGCTGCAAATATTTTACTGCCACTTGTGAATGAGACTCATGATTTTGGATGCTATCTTTTTATCAGGGTGAAGATGTTTAAGCTATGTGTTCTGCGGTGAGGAATGTATTAATTGTTTATTTAAGGATTCTTATCAGCTGCATGTTTTATTTAAGGATAGGGTGTGCTGCATATTTCCTGCACAGTCACCTTTCCTGGCCTCACAGCGGCATTTTCACAAACTGGAGTGACAGGCAGAGAACTATTCTAAGTCAGGCTTCGAGCTACTGGTAGCTGCCATCGACATGCGGGAGACTGATTATATAAACTTTGAAAATCTAGAGTTTCATGTTCACCAAGATATCAGACTCTTTGCTTTCAAGGCGGGTTCTGCTTTATTTCTAACATGTTCACATCTGCTGATGCAGTCCTTGAGAAAAGGCACCTTTTCAAGATGGCTGTTTCATTCACAAAATCAACTAGCGGCATTCCCCAAAGTACACTCCATATACCTTCAAAAGTTCCATTACATTTCACACTATCGTCATTAAAGCTCCGTTAGGCCAACATGTAAAAAGTCAACTGTGCAAATGCTTATCTGCATTTTATTTATGCCGGCAACATTATACACCTGGTTACAATTACACTGGCTGACATTTTACGCTTGAGTGCTGGATTTCCCAGAATTCTTATGGAATTATTCGAGATGTCCAAAAGATCAGAAATGTTCTTGAAACATAGGAGGAATCCTACATGGGCCAATTTTTGACCTGCTCCCCTTTGTTAGGTCTGACATTAGCCAAGACCTTTTGCTTTTATTAGAATGATCTATGTATGACATACGTCACATCCCCATGGAGTAGCGGCCAACCCTCCTAATCCGTTGGTCTGTTATTGTGTCAATTGTGTCTTTCGCCCACCGCCGAATACACCATGGTGCAATCGGCCAGCCCACTTCAGCCATTGGCTCCTTTCACTGTGAGTGACAACATTCTGCCCTTCCCCCACACAAGGCTGTGCCGTTAGGTGTCAGGGAGTACCAAGACAAAGTGTGCCTTTTGGGACAAAAAAAATAGTTTTACTTTCAGTCAAGTAATATTCTTTTTTATTTGTTTTTTTTAGATTGACAATTTCAGCTTTCCCTAACGACAAAGTTAGCAAAAACCTTTACAAAACAAGCAATGACAAAGTCAAAAGGCTGGCAACCAACTCCAGACCAATCGGCTTTGCTAATAATGGTGTATGTGTTTTGATCCATTTTTAATTAAACCTTTACAACGGGTTTTGTTAAAAATGCCCAGCGGCCATTGGTGCAGCAAGGGAGCATTGAATCTCACACAAGCAAAGAAAATGGGCCAAGAGATATCATTGGGATGCAAAGGCCCCCCTCACACCGGCCCGGTGCCACTGCACCTTCCGCACTTCTGGTAGGCGAGCTAACAATCACCGGAAGAAAACTTTTATTTGTGACCTGAAACAAGTCCCGAAATTCCCAGGAGGGCTATTTGTTTTTTGAGATTTCCAATTGTTGCAGCAAAAATTGATAAGGCTGGGTGGCGGCTATAGTCAGGGCTTTAAGTGGGCCGGGTCTCACCGGGTCTGAGCACCGGCAGTTTCTTAAGGAGGTCTCGAAAACGGGTCTCTATCCGGCTCTGTTTTGTGCCCTGGCACAGGCGGTCCGTTTTTTTCTAGCTTTATAGGGGAAGGGAAATCATTTAAAGAGAGTCATGTTCTCTCTGGATTTCCCTTCTCTTTTTGAAACTCAGGACAGGGAAGGCTCTAGGCTCATGGCGGCCCTGGACAGGGAGCGTAGGTAGGAGGCCCCGGAAGAGTGGGTCCGGGCGGGGCGGAGCACGGGTGCCAGTGAAGAGGGGGTGGTCAGGGTGTTTGGAAGTGGAACAGTGGCCGCCAAATCCCTGCCGGAGGCCGCCACGCAAATATGTATCCATCCTCAGAGGATTATTATATTAAGGCTATATATTGGCGTGGTGGCCCCTGGGTTTTTGTGGCCCTGTGCAGGTGCACAGCTTGCACATACCTAAGACCGCCCCTGCTCAGGAGCAGCAACATTGTTGTGGGGTCACCAGGGTTTTAAGTGGAAGCTGCTTCAATATTCATACAAGCCATAGTTGCTGCCTGCTCATTTATTTTATGCAACTGACAACCATTGACAAAGCCAATAGCCCTGAGTTTTTGTAGATATGAAGTTAATTGTTGTATCATATATCTTGTAGCAATGACAGAAACATTAAAATACCAGTCGGGCGGCACACTATGATAAGCACAAATTTGGAGTTTACCTGCTTTTAAGCCACTCCCTTAATTACATTGGCCACGCCCCCTTGAGGCCTTCAACCCCGTTTTTTCCTCCCACTTAAAGAAAGCCCTGGTTAAGGTAGGAAATACTGGGATCAGGGAAGTGGTGGGGCGGTGCGATTGGCTAATTCCAGCGTAGACAACGGAGGCCGGGCAAACAGGACACCCTGGAGTGCGGAGGAGAGTGGAGGGGAGCCGACGGCAGAGTGTAACTATTTGACGTAAGAAAGACAGCGTCTGAAACTGTTACACACCCAGCATGCCTGTTTCAACTGGAAGAGCCGCATTTTTAGAGGAAACTGGTTCCGTAAACAGCCTGTGTAGTCATTAAAGAGTGACCTCCAGGCAAACAGAACAGACTATCATACGTCAATCAAACTCCTTCCCTCCCCTGCTGGCTCTCTCAGTGCGGGCCCGCTCTGGGAGCGGCGAGGGCGGGCTCTGGTTAAAGGCTGCCTACGTCAGACCTGGGCCTCCTGCTGATGAGGGCGCGCGGCCGCAGGAAGTGAAAGTGGGGGCCTGGGGGCATGGAGAAAAGGTGGCATCTCGCCTGCTCCAAGTGTCCGTCTTCAGAGAATTCAGCATTTAGCTGGAAGCAAGTTTTTTTATCTGCTTTAAGCTCCTGAGTTAAGAAGGCACCACACAGCGGGTGGTAAGTTTCACACCCAAGCTCTCACGTGTAGGGTTATTCGATCAGAAGGGTTGGAGTTAACTCTTAGAAGCAAAGTGATGAATCTCTGCCTAGTGAGTAGAGCCATATCTCAACTAGCCTAGCCCATAAGTAGGATGACAATCAGGCATTTCAGAGTGTGGTCCAGTTGTGCTAGCACCCAGATACCCAGGTGTTAGGCGCCTTATAAATTATTTGACTTGATTTCGCCTGACTTGGCTCTGCAGGTGTTGCCAGATGATTCCATGGTAATGCTGATCACACCTTAAAGCCCCAGTACTACTTGTTCAAAATCCTTGCTCACTTCTGTAAGTGTGACCGGGTTAATAATGGTGGTTGCTGAATCATAGCTCAGGGCTGTAATATGTGCTCTCCACTGATGAGCTTTACAATTCATATAGGATTTAGCACTCCTGAGTTAATGGATCAGCGTTTTCCAAACCTATATTTTCCCATATAAAAACAAGTAACTGAGACAGTGCGATGCAGTCTGTGCCCCATAGAAAATTGAAAAATCCACTCCTCTGACCAATCGACACCCATTTTTGATGATCCAGTTCAAGTGGACAGATTTCACTTTTTCAACACTTCATGTGGATTCATCAAACAAGGCCAACGTTGTGTGGTTCTTCTGTTGCTGTACGCAGTAGGAGTAAGCACCATCACCAACTGGTACTGCGAACAGTGCTGGCTTTCAGCCAAGACATAAGTGCAGTACTTATTAGTAACAGTGCAGAGATATGGCTAAGGTCTAATTTGTGGGTACTTAGAAAAATATGTAGATTAATACACCTGACTCAGTGTGGCAAGGAAAGAAAGAATTGTGTAAAGTCTCATGAGCCCAATTTTGGATTTGTGAGTCCTGCAGCCAAATTAAGCTGCTTTGCTTTGGTAAAATGGGTATTTAACAACTCTCTGGGGTTCACAAGAGATTTCTGTGAGGGTGGGGTGTGGGTCCTTACAGCGACCACTACTTCTGCTTCCCCAAGGTTTCCATACACAGTGATGTGGTCATAATCCAGACTTTGTTGACCATCTGAACGCATCACTTTGCTGCAATTGTTTTTTAAATGTACTTGTCAATGAAATGATCACAAATCTATAAATCTTTCACAGTTCAGCAATTGCGTGTTTTTCAAAAAAACACTGGATGAATTTACACAAGATATAAAAAAATTAGCGCCCCCCCCTCCCCCCCCCCCCGAACCACCGCCTTCATGGTTTGGCAGTTATCCACCCCCTATCATATAGGCTGTCATTCACCAAACTTGCCATTCATGATTTTGAATAGAAACAGAAGTTGGGTAACCACCCGATATCTCCTTCTCTAACCAACCCCGCCCACAACAATCTCCATGATACCTTTCTTGACCAACACTTTTTTGAAAGGTTTTAGAACGATTCTCAGATTTAATTAAAACATTTTCTATGTAGACCAGGGTTATTTATAATCTGGCAGAGTCGACCCAATCTATCCAACATACTGTGTCTGAGAGTCTTCGTTTATTGACAAAGCGCAAATAGCAGGGGATTTCACACCCTCAGGGTATGTATTTTTGGGGGTACATGGAGGCACCAAAGTGAAAGTGATTAAGCAAACTTTATAAAAATGATTACTCGCTTCAAGGTCTGAAGTGGGACGCGCTGACACTTATGACACCTAATCCTCACAGCAGGGTAAGGAGTCAGGTACCTTTTCCTTCTTATCTTACAGTGTGGTGGCTCTAGAAAGATGAAGTGAACGGCTGACTGCTATATAGGGTGTCAGGCTGTATCCGGAAGGGTTGTGCATCGTCTTTTAAAAGTAGGCAGTGTTTCATTAGAACCAAGTTATCATCACTTTAAAAAATATTCACAGCATTTTGTTTACTTTGTGATTATAGCAACTGGTAAACATGACCGATTCTTAATTTTTTTAAATATTGACACTTAAATTCACTTCTAAGCTAAATTTTCTATTTACCTGTAGAAAGCATATACGTGATATATTAAAAAAAATCTACATTTAAGTTCGTGTTGTTTTTCTTTAGCGGTCATTCAGGCAGTAATGCCCAATGTGGACCACATGCATAACGTAAGAGCTCAGATACTTAGAGGCAACGTACCAGGCTTAAAATTGTTAGAGGCAAATGCTAAATTTTCTACTGTGTGAAATTAACATTTTATTAGTTAAGGAGATGGCTTACATAATAAAAGTTGAAGCAATAATGGCTGAGATGATACAGACTTCCAGAAAAAAGGTGACAATATATTACAAAGAAGGCTTAGGGCTAGTACGGTCATGGAAACTACCATTATACAGATATTAAGACATTGAAATTTTGTATTGTACATATATTAAAACAACATCTGACGAATTGAATCAAGTTTAAAAAAGAGTTACCTTGCAATCAATGGGAGGAATGAAAATCAGTAGGTAGAATAGGTTAGCAAATTCTAGCTGTAATTCACAGAGGGTAGCAGGCAGAGTCACTGGTCAGAACATTGCTAGTTCATCCTGGAGAAATCACATCAGCTTGCTATAGAGAGGCGAAAATCATACGAATCTACTTCCCTCAAATGACCCTAGAGGTACATTTGATTATGCACCTGCGAGTGTAACATAACGTGTATCTGTACAGTGTACGTTTACCCTGAAGAGTATTTTGGAGCAGAAATAACAGATTATAAGCATACTCAAAATGATTATGTCCACGAATCTTCCAAGGCGAATCGCCCTGATGGTTCAGATGTTTCTTCCAACCAGCATTTCCTAAGACTGGAGCTCCGGGTAGAATCTAAAGGCGGTGATGGTGGTTTTGCACCCAGTCCAGGTTTTAACACTATGGAAAGGCTCAATTTGATCCTAATTTTTAAAGAAGGCAATACGGTGCCCTCGTTGAATGATCAATTGTTGGCTGCAGTGAGCAAAATACTTGCAAAGGGGATACAATCGGCTTTACAAGACTGGAGACGGAGCAATCTCAGCCTTCCTTTGTCTCAGACAAGATTTCTTAGGAGTCAATCTACCTTTGGTTTCAAAAGGAGAGGGTACCCCACTTTCACCAGGGAACAGGGTAGGAAGACAGTTAGTCAAAGAGGAATCCCTGGAGTCAGCTCGTTAAACGATGACTCCTAACCTATCTTATTAGGAAAGAAAGTCGCACAGTGCAATATGTATTAAAGAATATAAAAGAGGGTTTCCACAGAGAAATAGAATCGTTAACAATCTATTATTTATTAAAATCCAAAATCAAGCAAAATAGAAAAACAATAAAAAGGCAAAGCAATTTCATACAATTTTAACAATACAGTTTAAAAACCAAGGAAAAATACCTTGGAAAGATAAAAGTTAAATAAGGACAGTGTTATACAAGCATAATCATAGACACAATAATAAAATACACGACCAATAGAGACATATCTAAAACATATTGACAATGGATAGACAGAAAACGGAACTACATATAATCACAAAAACCCCTTGTATCGATGTGGCTCCCAGATATCTCTGCCACTGAATATAACCAGATCCAATGGCCTGAACCACTTTAACTACTGTAAAGCTTTATGTTTTAGATATGTCTCTATTGGTCGTGTATTTTATTATTGTGTCTATGATTATGCTTCTATAACACTGTCCTTATTTAACTTTTATCTTTCCAAGGTATTTTTCCTTGGTTTTTAAACTGTATTGTTAAAATTGTATGAAATTGCTTTGCCTTTTTATTGTTTTTCTATTTTGCTTGATTTTGGCTTTTAATAAATAATAGATTGTTAACGATTCTATTTCTCTGTGGAAACCCTCTTTTATATTCTTTAATACATATTGCACTGTGCGACTTTCTTTCCTAATAAGATAGGTTAGGAGTCATCGTTTAACGAGCTGACTCCAGGGATTCCTCTTTGACTAACTGTCAATCTACCTTTACCCACCTTCTTTTCACTAAGACAAATTTAGGACTGAAAACATCCTTTGCCTTATTTCTCATTTATTGATTTATAGACTGATTTCAATTCCATCTGAAAACATAATTATTTCGTAAAATGCAGAAACCGGGAGCGGCTAGTGGAATAACTTGGAGATACACCTTGTTATAAAGTAAGCCCTGCCCGTAGATTGATCGGAGAAACAACTAGGGCTTAGCAGAAAGATTTCAACTAGAGGAAGTAACAAAGGGCAGCTTATTAACTCTGCAAGTATTTAACCTATTCCATTACCCGCTTGTATGAATTTTTGCTGAAAATGAAAATCCCTTCTCCAACAATAGGCAACACTCACCTTACCCACATTTTTCTATGGATGATGTGAGCCATCTCACTCACACAGCAGTAAGATTACAACACCGTCTTCAAGGACTAAAGACATAATGCAATTCCAGCTAGTTAACTATTAATGAGCTAAAGAGTAAGGTATGACGTTTGGGAAACACCAACAAGCACTTGTGGGGCTTTAAATGAGGACGTTTTTAAACAATACAATTACTTAGGCTTGTTATTTAATAACACGCTCAATTAGAGATACTCACAGATTGCCAAAATGCCTATGATTAAAATATTATGGTCAGGTTAACTACGTTTAGTTATATTATCAAAACAGATAGATAATTACAGCCTTTTATGGTTGCAGCAAAGCTAATGTTATCCATTATTTAATATATAGTTTGAGCAGTTGGGCTAACAGGGTGGAGGATTGGCTGGATGAAATTGGAGGCTAGGTTTTAAAATTGACCTTTGGGCTTCGAAAGGCCATTCCCGGAACAGGTGACTTCTTGGAATTGGCTTCTTGCTTCAGTAAGGCAAGAGCCATTCAGTCTATGATTTTTTTGTTTGATAAAAAGCCCTTCATTTTTCCCACGCTATTTGGAAACGATTATTCAGAATAGCACATTCTAATATGCTATACAATGAGTGGATTACCTTTAATTGATGAGCATTTCCACTACCCACCAACTACTAAATTTGACTTTTAAAGACCATAAAGTGTATTCATCAACGGTCTGTTAATAAAGACAAGGTATATCTCTCCTGAATAAAAGTTCATACTTATACTTTCTAAATATATTACCCAATTACTGCTTTTCTGTTCCATCAAACTTTCATTATTAGACCTGATAGTGGTTGTTTGGAGTTAGTAGAGGTTATCACTGGTTCTGTTTGTGCTGTAGTAACCAAGAATCTGTTAGGCATATCTTAACTTTACATGAGAAGATTGCAAACGTGGAAGTGGTTTGTTATATTTTATGGCTATGTCAACCAAAATAAACAGGCCTGTGCAAAGGAACAATAAACTGATATACTACACCAATAACAGAACGTTTTTTTTGAACTTATATATGTCAATTGATGTTATTTCATTCTCGAAGTTTTAACTGAAAGTTTTAATGTGCTTAATCAACCACCTCAACTGACGCCAACACTACCAAGAATTGATTGAAATTGTATAGTGCAGGGGCTTTGTTGTCTCTTGTTAATTGTGTGGATCTCCTTGGTCCAACCCGGAGCGGTTGTGAGGGATTACCGCTCGCCTCATTGCCTATACTGACTATTTTGTGTTACCTTTTACTTTGCGGTCACTCAGGTTGTGTGCCTAGTCATTCTGGAATACCCAAAAAACCTCCCAGCTGTATGCCATATGCCAGTGGTTCCCAAACTTTTTTGACCTGTGGCTCCCCTGACCTAATCGGCAGTTGGCCGTGGCTCCCCACCATTTTTTTACCGGTGGGTGGGTGGGTGGTGCGTACCTCCTGTTATCTTCCTTAAAGTATTTGGAACGCAATGAAGGTATTATATTGGTTGGAATGCTTGAATTATTAATCTCATCCACTGGCTGCATCCCAATCCATCGTTTTTTTCCCCAACAGAGTACCTAGTCCCAAACCCTTATTTATGCCAGCTGCTGCTTTCAGAACCTTTTGGTACTGAGACCCGCTCTGAGAAAATGGAAAATTGAGTTTGGTCTGTCGTAATCAGTATCCCCAGCCTTATTTTTACACTAAAAAGGTCTGTCCTTCCATCTGTGTGCCCATCTATATCCAAACATATTCAACCATTTGTACACCTATCCACCATATATCCTTCCGTCCATCATTTCACTCATCCATCCCTCCATCCACCCTTTCACTCATCCATCCATTATTCATCAACCCACCCTATCACCCCATCCATCTGTACAATCATCCATGCATCCACTCTTCTACCCAGCCATCCATTCACTTACTCATCCATCCACCCATGCACTTACTCATCCATTCACCCAGTCATTTATCTTTCCACCCATTCACCCTTTCAGTCATTCATCCTCCCTTTCTCTCTCCATCCCCCTTTCACTTATCCATCCATCTACCCACCCATTTACTCATCCATTCATGAATCCATCCATTGATCCTATTACTCATCCATTCTTTCACTCATCCAACCATCCGTTCACTCATCCAGCCATCCGTTCTCTCATCCATCCACCCTTTCACTTCACTCATCTATCCATCCTTTTGTCCATCTACCCCCTTTCACTAACTCATCAATCCTTACATCCACCCTTTCACTCATCCATCCATTCACTCTTTCACTTATCAATTCATCCATCCACCCATTCACTTGCCCATTATCTACCCTTTCATTCATCCACCCATCCATCCTTTCACACACCCATCCACCGATTCACTCGCCCATCAGCTGCCCTTTCACTCATCCATCCATCCTTTCACCCACCCATCCACACTTTTACCCATCCATCTACCCTTCCACCCATAGATCTACCCTTCCACCCATACATCCATCTATTTACATTTTCTCTCATCCATACTACCATTCATTCACTCATCCGTCCATCCTTTCTTTCATTATCTATCCATTCCCCCTTTCATTCATGCATTCATCCTTTCAGTAATCCATCCAGCCATTCGGACATTCCTTCACTTATTTACTCACCCACCTTTTCACATTATGAGCTGAGCCTTTGTTTGCAGAGTGGCAGGCAGAAGAGTCCCATCAAGAATGAACTAAAGCAAGGGGTGGGCTGGTGGAGAGTTCACTATGCCCCTGCACATAGGCAGACTGAAAACTTAGAAGTCATGCATGATGCACAGTGCCAGGATGTGAGGTTACTGTAACATGGTGTTGTTTCCAGGGCTTAAAGCGGTGTAAAAAAACTGGGGGGGTCTCTTCAAAGGGGGTGTTTGACGTAATTAAGAGCGCAGCTTAAAACACCTAGGCTAAAAATATGCGCTTAGCATAGTGTTCCGCCTCACTGGTATTATGTTGTCTCTGTCATTGCATCCAGATATATAATACAGCAAGTATCATTACACCCCAACAAGCCAGGACTATTGGCTTTGTCAATGGTTGCTAGTTCCTTAAAAAAAAAGGAGCAACCATGGCTTTGTTGAATACAATATTGAAAATAATTCAGTTCTAAAATGACAGGACAGTGAGAGAACGATAACCTGTTCTTTTAAACTTATTTTACAGGCTTCTTTGAATAAAGTGTTTTCTAACGTTGCAGCGTGGGCATTTTACTTTTTATCGTACAGAATGCCCTTCTGTACTCTGAGGCAGGAGGAGGCTGCCACATGGTGTCACACCCCCAGACTGCCCCATTGTCATTCAGTAAGCGGCAATCAATGGCATACTGAATGACAAGGGGAGGGAGGGGCTGCTCGTGCTCCTGGAGGAGTGCGAGGCGCCTCCAGCAGCAGGGGTGAGGCCTCTCACAGGGGAGCAGCGCTGCTCCCTGTGATGGCTAAAATTACAGATAGCGTGCGCGGCGCCCCTGGCACCTCATTACGGCGCACCGGGGCGCCGCGGCGCACAGTTTGGGAACCACAGCCATATGCAAATCAGTCTGACCCTGTGCCTCATGGGAACAGTCCAGCCTGAACTGCCAAGCCATGCCTTCCCTGGACCGGAAACAAGCTTCCTAGGACCGGTTTCTGGCATTACAGCCGTCTTCAGCCAGGCTTGCTTGAATCCAGTGGCAAAGTGAGCAAGGGACTCACGTCTGAGCATACCCTGCCAACTTATGGCGAACAAAACGGTACAAAAGGGGGCGGTGATGGACGGAGCATCTAAACCAATTAAACATTCACACCCAGTCAACAGATCTGGGTTTAATCCATCACCGTTCTTTAGCCCACTCTGCCACCCCAGTTCAGACATGGCCATATGCAAAACAGTCTGACCCTGTGCCTCTTGTGAACAGTCCAGCACGAACTGCCAAGCCATGCCTTCCCTGGACCGGAAACAAGCTTCCTTGGACCGGTTTCTGGCATTACAGCCGTCTTCAGCCAGGCTTGCTTGAATCCAATGGCAAAGTGAGCAAGGGACTCACGTCTGAGCCTCACGTGTTAAGGGGTAGCAAGGAGTTTGTAAGTTTCAGGGAATAGTATCCGTAAACAGCAGAAATTTATTTTTAGGATTTAGAAAGGGTCATCTAAAATGACAGTATATTAAAGAAGTACATTAATTTAAGATATAGAAAACGTAATTTGAAGTAAACAAATATATTATTGGTAGGGTAATTCTAAAAAATTTGATAAAGAGCATGAATAATTAAACTAACTTTTGTGAGCCAATGAGCTTTAAAAAGTCTCCCCAGACAATAAATCTAGGAATTAGAAAGAAAAAACACCACTCTCTCAAAGAGTGCCATGTTAAGGTATGTTTGAAGTTGATGGAAAGGGAGATGGGAGGCTGGGACTGCAATACATTCCTCCTGCCAGCCCTCCCCAATCTGTGCTGCGCAAGAGAAGAACAAACACCATAATTATATAGGAAACATCGGTATGTTTGAACTAAAGGGCAAGCTCTGTTATAACACAATAGCTAGACTTAAAGAGCTCTGGCTCAAGCAACCCCATAAACAAATCATAACAGCCAGTGTTGGACTGGAATGTCGGACATTCTGCCTCTGACATTTAGGCCAGCTTGAAACAGCAAGTGCGCAGGCTTCTTTTTGCAATCATGAAAAAACCCACAGCACCAAACTAATATCCCATACATGGGTCCTTTCTAGCTGCTACTTCTGGTTGTGCCAGACTTCCGAATTTCCAGTCTAACACTGATTACAGGTCTGGGAAAAGGGCCGGCCTTTAACATGGGCGAGCTGGCCCTAGGCCCAGAGTGCCAATTTTCTGAGGGGCGCATGGAGCTGTGTGCATTAAGGTTATGCCAACAGCAGCACTCTTCCCATCTGGCTCAAGCCTTGTCCTTTTCTCTGCCTGTTAGTTTCTGTCTGAATTGCCAGTTTAAAGTGGCTTTAGTCCCTCATTATCATATATCTGGTGATTTTATTTTAACACCCCTTAGCTCCCTCCCTTGCCCTACCTTCACCCTCTGACCCCTGCTGGCACACATCAACAAAACCATAATCTGTGCGCAGGGTCGGATTGGGCTCACAATACAGCCCTGGCACCCCCCAAAAAAGTGGCCAACCTTCCCAGCACTTGGCTAGTCTAATTGGACTCATTTTTAGATAATTGTTTGATAAATTATGTATTTTAAAGCCCATAGATCCAGTTACATTGGGGAAAACTGGAAGCACTACATTTTGGCTGGGCGGGTGAAGTGAAATAACGTGGCCCAAAGGCCACAGCTCCTGATGTGGGTACGTTTGCCATCTGCCTGTTTTTTAAACGGCAGTACCGGTGTTTTTATGTCTTTGCCAGTGTGAAAATTAAGAAAATCACTTAAAGCTGGTATTTTTTCCTCTGGTCACTATGGATTCGAGCTAGCCTGGCTGATGAGGGGTGTTACACCAAAACTGGCTCTAGGATGCTTGTTTCTGGTCCAAGAAAGAGCAGGATTGGCAGTTCGAGCTGGACTGTTCCTGTGTTATATATGGCTGGGTCTGAACTGGGGCGGCGAAGTAAGCTAAAGAACGATGATGGATTCAACTCAGATCTATGACTGGGGTGAGGGTCTGCAAAGTTTCAACGCTCCATCATCTCCTTTTGTTTGCTTTGTTTGCCCTAAGTTGGCAGGGTATTCCCAGACGTGGGTCCCTTGCTCACTTTGCCACTGGATTCAAGCTAGCCTGGCTGACGAGGGGTGTTACCCCGAAACCAGTCGTAGGAGGCTTGTTTCCAGTCCAGGTAAGACCTGGCATGGCAGTTTGGGCAGGACTGTTCCCATGAGGAACAGGGGCAAAACTGATTTGCATATGGCTGGGTCTGAACTGGGCTGGTGAAGTGAGCTAAAGAACGATGATGGATTCAACGCAGATGACTGGGGGTGAGTGTCTGAAATGTTTCAGCGAAAATTTGTCCATCATCTCCTTGTGTTTGCTATGTTTGCCACCTGCCTATAAAATATTTAACTGTCATTACCAGTATAACTGTCATTACCAGTATTTTAATGTCGTGGCTGGTACGAAAATGAAGAAAATCAGCTAAAGCTGGTATTTTTTGCCTCCAATCAAGATGTACTTCAAATAGTTACCATAGGTGAACGCAGATTAAAATGTAGTCTAAAGCTGCTTAAATGACCTGTGATAGATAGTTAAAACTAAAAAAGGTAGAAAAGCAATGTCAAGACGGAATACAGACTTTTTTTATTGTATAAACAATACTATTTCATTATTATGTTTTAGCCTTTGCAGACTCTTAAAACATGAGCAAACAGGTTATTTTTTATTGTAGTTTCATGTAGCGTGAACTCCGCCCAAGGGCAGCGATTATATGAGCACCAGTCACATTACAGAAGATAACATTTATTTTTATTTTAGGCCTTGGGCAATTAAGTAATTTGCCCAGAATCACAGGATGTAGAGCTGAGGCTGGGACTTGAACCTATGTCTATAGTTCCAAATTTCGCAGCTCTGACCCTAACATAACATCTCTCAATTTTCCTCACCGGGAAAAGTGCCTCACAGCAAGGCCTGTGCAAACTTACACCCCCCTCTATCAGGGTCTGAAAGACTCTTGAGCCCAGTTGCCAACAACAAGCCCTCAGCGAGGCAGCTTCACTTACTCTACCCCTCTCTCCAGCCAACTATAGCCTCAGGGCGATGGCCTGGCAGGGGAGGCATGAAGAAAAACACAGAGCTGGTGCTGCTTCAAGGAAACTAAGGTAATGATGGCCCAGCGGCCACATAACCTGCCTCCAGGCAGGCGCCTCAGTTTAACAGCACGGCAGGAGAGTGGGACACTGCTTCTGGGCAACTGCGCCGGACCCACTGGGGATAGGGGAAAGGGCAAAAAAACTAAAGTCTACAATACTGGCTACTTCCTACAAGCATGCCTGCCCATGATGCTGGCTCCACCTTACAGTGGCCTGGCGGGGAAAAGACAGTAAGGCTCTATGGGCCAGCTGATAGAGCTCCTACCAAAAACGGGCCCACAGGTGACCCTTAAGCAGAGGCCCATCCCCCAAAGCCCGACGGCCCGCCTTCCCAATCCGATGCGGCGTGTGTGAGGCAGCTAAACTATCGGCGATTCAGGTGAGCTGGGGTAGGTCAGGGGATGTTTGTGTTCTGGGGCCAGTGAGTGCTCATACAGGTACTGACCGGCGAACACAAAAGGGACTCCCTGCTGCTTCATTTAATTCAATACCACCAGCAAGGGCGCCAAATAGCCAGGCCAAGGGCCTATCTTAGCAAAGGCTGGCTCTATCTGGGAGGCACACAGCTTCTGTCCAATAAAGGCATGTAATCCTGCCCTCCAACATCTGGGCGGCGCCAAACCCCTTATCTGTAGCACCACTGAAAGCTCTTTTTTAGGTAGATAACATAAGGTCGGGAGAGAGCTGCGTTGTGAAGCAAGACCTAAAAAGGCCCAAAAAAACTGGCGTTGCTAGAAAAGCCTCTTTGTGTGGGGCTATCCTCCGCACTTCCACCTTTTCACAGTTTTATATATCACAGACTCCACTGGAAGGTATTGAGCGCTTTACATGAACACCAGTTACCTTACACAAGGGCACATTCATGTTCGGTAGGCACGGGGAGATTATGTGATTTGCCCAGAATCACAGGATGCTGAGCCGACGCCGAGGCTTGAACCTGGTTTCCCAGCTCCAAAGTCGACAGCTCTGCCCGGTACGCCACACCCTGCCCCTTGCTCTTATAATTTCTGTGCGGGATTTTGTTGCGCGGAGTTGGTGAATGGCCCTTGGGATCAGCTTCAAGGAAACGACCCCTTGACACCCACGAATACGACAGTGCGGGTAGGAACGAAAACAAGCATTAGAAATGCAATAGGTCTCGCAGCATTAGAGTTAGTGCTTTTAGAATTGTTTATATATTTTTTGTTGTAAATCTTTAGCATTTTATTTTTTTGTAGGCAATGCAAAAGATTTACAAATCAAAAAAGCAAAAAGCAAATGTAAAAGCTTTAACTAAAAATCCTGCGAGACCTATTGCACTGTGTGAGGGTGAGGTGTTGAGGGTGAGTGAGGGTGGGGGTGAGTGAGAAGTTGAGTGTGAGTGAGGTGTTGAGGGTGAGTGAGGTGTTGAGGGTGAGTTTGAGTGAGAGTGAGTGAGGGTGAGGGTGAGAGAGTGTTATTGTGAGTTAGGGTGAGGTGTTGAGGGTGGATGAGGGTGAGGGTGAGGTGTTGAGGATGAGTGAGGATGAGTGAGTGTGAGTGAGGGGTTGAGGGTGAGTGAGGGTGAGTGAGGGTGAGTGAGGGTGACTGAGTGTGAGTGATGGTGAGTCAGGTGTTGAGGGTGAGTGAGGTGCTGAGGGTGAGTGAGGAGTTGAGGGTGATTGATGTTTAGGGTAACTGAGGGTGAGGGTGGATGAGGTGTTGAGGGTGAGGCGTTAAGGGTGAGGTGTTGAGGGTGAGGTGTTGAGGGTGAGGTGTTGAGGGTGAGGTGTTGAGGGTGATTGAGTGTGAGTGAGTGAGGGTGAGGTGTTGAGGGTGAGTGAGTGAGGGTGAGGTGTTGAGAGTGAGTGAAGTTGAGGTGTTGAGGGTGAGGATTTGAAGGTGAGGGTGTGAGGTGTTGAGGGTGAGTGTTTAAGGGTGATGGCGAGTGATGTTGAGGGGGTGATGTGTTGAGGGTGTTAGGGTGAGGTGTTGAGGGTGCGTTATTGAGCGTGAGGCTGAGGTGTAGAGTGTGAGTGAGAGTAAGAGTGAGGGCGATTGAGTGTTTTAGTGTTAGTGTGGGCGAGGTATTGAGGGTGAGTGAGGGGAAGGGTGATTGTGGTATTGAGAGTTAGTGAGGGTGAGGTGTTGAGTGTTAGTGATGGTGAGGTGTTGAGACCTATTGTGCACTGCACAGTGTGGGTGAGTGGCGGCTTGCGTGGGTGAGTGGCGGCTTGCGTGGGTGAGTGGCGGCTTGCGTGGGTGAGTGGCGGCTTGCGTGGGTGAGTGGCGGCTTGCGTGGGTGAGTGGCGGCTTGCGTGGGTGAGTGGCGGCTTGCGTGGATGAGTGGCGTTGCGTGGATGAGTGGCGTTGCGTGGATGAGTGGCGTTGCGTGGATGAGTGGCGTTGCGTGGATGAGTGGCGTTGCGTGGATGAGTGGCGTTGCGTGGATGAGTGGGGTTGCGTGGATGAGTGGGGTTGCGTGGATGAGTGGGGTTGCGTGGATGAGTGGGGTTGCGTGGGTGAGTGGGGTTGCGTGGGTGAGTGGGGTTGCGTGGGTGAGTGGGGTTGCGTGGGTGAGTGGGGTTGCGTGGGTGAGTGGGGTTGCGTGGGTGAGTGGGGTTGCGTGGGTGAGTGGGGTTGCGTGGGTGAGTGGCGTTGCGTGGGTGAGTGGCGTTGCGTGGGTGAGTGGCGTTGCGTGGGTGAGTGAGTGGCGTTGCGTGGATTTGGCTTTGAATTTTTCCCCATGCTCTGAATACACCTTAAATGCTGGCTTAAAATAAAATCAGCAGCCTTCTAAATACTGAGATGTGTCCTGTTTGTAAGCACACAGTTTTTTTGCAGGTCTACCGAGCAAATTTAACCTTCTGGAGTTAAACTGATAGCCCAGGATAACAGTGTTGTCCCCGAAGTATTAGGTCGGGCTAGAGCTTTAAGGAGAGAGGGAGGGAGAGAGAGAATGAGAGTGAATATATGAGAGAGAGAGAGAGCGAGAATGAATGAATTTGTGTTTTTAATGTTGAGGTGCGGTTAGGTCACTCTGCTGTACTCTTTCTGCATTTGGAGTGTGGGAATGACATTTCTGTATTTCCGTTAATAGAAACACGCTCAAGTCGTAGACCTCTTGAATTTCAGTGGCTGTTTGTTATTTTGTACTAGAACACACTTTGTTGCAGTCTGCTGGCTTATTACACACTTTGGCCGTTCAAAGGATTGGAAAGCACTATACTGCAGTAATGTAATACAATTGACGTAATTCATTTAACATCGCTGGCTTGTGAGCACTTTCCACCTTCACCCTCTTGCCGGTGGCCTGCTCGGGTGGCGTGCAGTACAGGAAGAAACAGTTGGCGAAGCAGCTGCCAGCTCACGACTAGGACCCCTCGAAATGCCACGAGTTGTCCCCCGGCGAGGTGAAGCAAATGGAGCAGTTTGTGAGCAAGTACAAGCACGACGTGCTGGGAGTGGGGGATGTCAAGCTCCCAACCGAGGTGGAGGCCCAAGCAGCGGGGAGGGGGAGGAGAATTGCGACACGGCGGGCAGGGGAGGGGGCCGAGAGGGGAGAGCTGGTGATGAAATCAGTGCACAAGGTAGACTAACACAGGGGTGGGGGGCAACACAGGGGCGGCAAGAGAAGCACATGATGAAAGGAAGAAGGCAGAGTGTGAGGAGTGATAGCAGCACGGTGTAGGGGAGAAAAGCTCATGACAGAACAGTAAGCATGGGGAGAAGGACACAAGAGTGAACCACAGAGGGCAGCAGAGGGGGGCATGTGAGGTGAGCATAGGAGGATGAGAGATGAAAAGGACACGCGCTTCAGTGTAGTCACAGCAAAGGATCCCACACGAGCGCGTCTTGCATGCCACAATACAAAGTTAGAACGAAACATCAGGATGTCAGTGTATTTCACGCAATGCCTGCACGTTGTATCAGTCAGGGGGTGTGTTTCGTCTTACCTTCCTATCCACTCGGGGATCACGTCTGCACGCACCACGACACAGAGAACAGGAATAAAGGACAAAGAGAACAATGACGAGAAAGAGGCTAAGAAGGCGGCAAACAGAGAAAGACAATGGAAAGGAAAAGGTAGGAGACACAGAAAAGAGGGGAAGACACATGAAGCACGAGTAAGAGATAGAGACAAGGTGGGACATGACTGCGCTGCCCTGGTGCGTAGTCCAGCTGTGTGCAGACAGACACTAAGTCACTGCCACGGCAAGATCCTGCGACACCGTGGGTGGATCTAGATGGGCATCGTCCCTCCCACTGGCGAAGGCCTGGGATGTGTGTGTGGCATGATGGCGGGGCGGGAGGGGGGGGGGATATCAAAGAGCCATCCTTAGGCGGCACTGCGAGGGCCCCCACCGAACAGGGGCTTCACCGCCAGACAAGCACGTAGAGGCCGGCATCCAGGGCTCTCCCTGCTACTGCCAAACAACCAGCCTGCAAGGCCCAGCAAGACTGAAATAGAACCGGGGGAGGAGCCCGCTATAAATAGACGGAGCATGCTCGGGGAATAAGGATTGTTCATGCAAACAGGCAGCGAGAGAGAGGGAGAGTCTGTGTGTGTGTGCGTGTGTGTGTGTGTGAGAGAGAGAGTGTGAGACACAGGCGAGAACGGTAGAGACGAGCGGGGTAGGTAAGAGGCGAGACAGAGAGAAGAGAAAGGCATCGGAGAGAGGCCCTTCCAGAAGGAGAGAAGAGGAGGAAGAGATTCCGACCGGGTAGAGATGGGAAAAGGGTAAAATAAACAAACAAGAACGTTGCTCACAAGCAGAAGATATGGAAATGTGTGCCAGGGGACTGCTTAAATAAGATGCTTTGTATGTGTAAATGTATGTGCTGTTTCGAAATGGAATCAAACGTGGACAGAAGGAAATGAGTGTGTACACAGCTCCAACAAGCCGGAGGGAAGAGAGGGGAGGGGGGAGGAGAAATGCGACACGGCGGGAAGGGGAGGGGGCGGAGCGGGTCAAATCAACAAACAAGCCGGAGGGAAGAGAGGGGAGGGGGGAGGAGAAATGCGACACGGCGGGAAGGGGAGGGGGCGGAACAGGGGAGGGGGCGGAACGGGGGAGGGGGCGGAGAGGGGACATGCACGCGCCCGTGACTTTTAAGGTCAATGCGCATGCGCATAAGCTTAATGCGCATGCGCATTGACCTTAAAAGTCACGGGCACTGCAAGGAATCGCCACGATTCCTTGCAGTGCAGATAAAGTGTGGATAACTCGCAATACTCTCGCCTTGCTCGATGCGCATGCGCATCGACAGGCGAGACCTAAAAACGAGAAGGTGAAAGGAGGCAGCGAGCTGTGGGGGCTGGCTGGGAGTTCGCTGCGAATAATTGTTGGTGGGAAAAAAAGCGAAGTGTACCGTCTGGAATCATGTCATGGCATTCCCTTCCCTAGTCATGCATTGCTTTCATCTCCTGCTCGAACCCCAGCTGACGCAACCGCACTTGGCGCACATTCCATCACTCCAGGCACTGGGGTGACCGCTCCCAACCCGCCTCCCTCGCAGCGGCCAGCGCAGGTGAATTACGGAAACAAAACTTGTGCACCCAAAATGCCACCTTTCTTTTATACTCCATTCGCCACCCTGATGAAAGCGGGGACGGATGGGGGAAATTAATTTGCACAGGATCACACAGCGTGGGCATCGGGGAATCAGTGATTAAACTCGGGCTCACTCAGTGCCTACAGAAAAACGAACACACAGAAACGCTTTAGTATTTACCGTAATTTTCAAAATGCGCAACAGAAATAAAAAAAAACTGGGGAAAAAGTATGTTCTTTGAGCGCCTAATAATAATGTTAAGATTAATAAGGTCACCCTACACAAAGCACCCGTGAATGTCTCCTGGTGGCCCATACAGCGCACAAAGGGAGCAGGTTGCGTGATGGAGTGCAACAAGGGTTTCTAGGCACTTGAATACTTTACAGCAACTTTCCCAGCTCATGTGTGCCATCACAAATGAGATTTTAACATATTGTTTTCAAATATGCTATTAAAAGCATAAATGCCACGTTTGCCCTATACCAATATCTGTCATGTGTGACGCCTTCATTCAGTCCGATCGTTTTAGCCAAAGGTTGGTAGAATGCTGGGACCTGTAGTTTCGCTTTTAACATTGTAAGAAAGCACAAAAACAGCTCCAGTTTTCAAAGTGCTTGTGATAAAATACAAGACTGACTCATTTGGACAAAGATGACATAGGAACCCTTAGCAACTAATTCAAAGCATACTTTAAAAAGTTTGTTTCATAAAGCTTGCAGCTATTACTTAAGTGAAAATATACTCCACCTGGTTTTCTCCTGCACTTCTAAAGAGAAGTAATTAAAAATACACTGTATCACGTGCAAAAATAGTGTAATTGCTAAAAAAAAACACAACTGGGTGATAATTAAGATTAATAGTCTAGGCAAGAGCACCAGGCGCCGCGTGCTCCGGCTCCCAGCACTGGCTAGTTTTAAATAAACACACATGTACTGTACACTAAAACACAAAGAGGTTTGTGAAACGGACTAAGGGGTGGATCGCTTCCTTGCACAGCACGAGCATAGGGCGTGCACTGTGCAGGGATGGAACTACAACCCCTCGCCTGTATGACCACCCTCTTCTCACATTACCCCCTTACCTGTGAACGTTTCCCCTGTCCCCAATGAGATCCTCTTTGACGTCAAACCGAGTGAAGCTCAGATAGCAGCGTTTCAAGTGAGGTCTGTCTGGGAGACTGTAATCTAATGCCCCTGTTCTGAAAATTGCTTGAGGGAAAGGTATCTCGTTTCTGAACATCATCTCCCAGAAGGCCTGTCCTACAGATCATGCTATTAAGCGATTAGGCGGGTATGCCGGGAGTTGTAGTGCGGTAGTTCTAGCGTCTACCTGTTAAAGGTGGAGCTGGGCTATCTCTTGTCCAATCAGGTGGGCCTGCTGTGTTTAACGCGGAAAGGGAGGGAAGGGACACGAGAATCAGATGGGAGGGAGACGGGAGAGGGTCTGTAACTGGTGAATGGGGACGAGGGGCACTGGGGGAACAGAACTTTTCAAGAGAGAACAGCACCGGGACACACCGTGCTTGGGAGAGAGGGAGCTGGGGTCTGGGATAGAAAGCCCAAGGCGGGGCTGAGAGCGTAAAGGAAGAGGGAAGGAGGCGCTGCAAGGCTTGGGAGGTAGATCTAACAGGAACAGCGGCCAAAAGAAAGAAAGAACGACAGACAGGTTAAGGCAAGAGCGAAGTATACATTTCTTGGGTGGGAGAGAGAAGCGAGAAACTATAGAAAGGAAGAGTTCGATCCATGAAGTCATTTAGGGGTCGCAGATTTGATCCCTGGCTTGCTCCCTGCAAACCCTGGTACTGCCAGTGCGACCCCTGACCTCAGAGATGGCAACATCGTGCCAGGAACACCGAGGACGAACCGCATTCATTATTCTCAGCCTGTTTTTTTTTTATTACACTAATAGTGATTAACAGAATATTATCATATAATATTATTCACTATAAGTGTAATAAAAATGAAGCACACTTAGGACATTTGCTGGCAACTGTGGTAAGTAAAAAAATATGTTTAAATGTATGCTATATGCGTGCTTGCAGGTGAGAGTGTTTAAGTGAGCAAGAGTATGAGTGAGCAAGTGTGTGTGAGTGAGAGTCACGTGACAGGTAGTGAGTGAGATTATGGCCCAGATTTTCTATTCTTCGACGTGCGGCAACGCAGAAACAAAGTTGCTGCACTGCCTTGCGTCAAATGGAGAGACAAAAATGAACCAGGGCTAATAAGATATGGCACATTGTTTCCTTTTCCAGTGCGGCAGCCATGTGCCAATGCACACACCCGTGGGGCACAGTGCAAGGGTGTGTGTGTCCTCTGAAGCCTAGGTTTGATATTGGAAGGGGTCCCTTATAGCAAAAAAAACTATGCTTTAATGTTTTTCCCACTTTCTATATGTGCTGTATTGTGTAGCACACTTGGGAAGTCGAACAAATGAGGAGAATTAAAAACAATTCTCCTTTTTACACCTGCCTCAAGGAGGTGTAAGATTTTGGCACAAATTCCTGTCTACCCATGTTTTTAGATGGGCATTTGCGTCAATACCCATGGGTGGTGCTTGGGAATGCCCATGCACCACCCATGGAAGGCCCCTTGATGCAAAATAACGCAAAACAGCACTAACCGCCAGATTCATGAAGCTGATTTGCGCTCGCAAAGGGCCAGATTCTCAGAATCTGGCTCTTTGCGAGCGCAAATTTTGCATTTGGATTCATCATCCCAAATGCAAAAATCGGTAATAGCAAATTCGCAAATTTGCAAGGAATTACATTTAAGGAATCTCTATTTTAGATTCCTTAAATGCAATTCATGATCCATTTTTAAATTGCGAATTCGCAATTTCGGCCGGCTATTTACTGCGAGGTCAAACCTCGTGGTAAATAGCAAAAACTTAGAAAAATGCTTTTAAAAGCATTTTTCTAAGTTGCATGTTACACACACACATGTCCTTTGGACATGTGTGTGCACAACACCTGGTTAAATGTGCATTTAAGGGGTGCTACAGGGTGTCCGTTGGACACCCCTGGCACCCTTCAAATCGCTATCTTATTTGCGATTAGCAAATTGCTAATCGCAAATAAGGAATACTCCCCATTCATTCCTATGGGCCTTTTGGCCCATAGGAATGAATGGGGAGTTATTCCTTTTTTGGGATTAGCTATTTGCTAATCGCAAATAAGGAATGTGTAGGGATCGCATTTAATTTTGCGATTCCCACATGAATCCCGTTTTGCGAGTCTGTAATAGCGATTCCTTATGAATCGCTATAAAAGACTCGCAAAACCGGTCTTTGATGAATCAGGCTGTAAGTCCTCTGATTTTTTTTTTCATTGACTCTCTTTCTTGGTAGTCCCCGAATGTCAGGGCCATCATTAACACTGGTAGCGCTCTGTGCGACAATGTTTGTTGGTGCCCCCAATGACCACCATCACCATGGATTCCACCACTAGCACCCTTTAACAATGCCGCTCAAGTTTCCTCCATCACCACTGTCTCTCAGGTTCATTTACCTCTAAAGCGCCGCTCGTACCAGTGTAGGTGTCAGAGCGCTTTACATCAGACAGACATTGCACAGAAACAATCATACATGTGTTATTCAGTGGATAGGAAATGTTACATAGGACTGGACTACAAGGTGTAGTTTAGGAGTCACATGCCATCGATACTGGTAGAAAGTATAGTTAAAGAGTCCTAAGTCTGGAACAGCACAAATTCAGAATTTAAAATGTAACACCACTGTTAGGGGTCCTCTTTAATAATAAGAATAGTTTTCTACCCAAATGAAACCTTTGGCGAAGATTAGGATAATGAAAGACTGTGCAAAAAAACATATAGCTCTAACATATACATTGCCGTTTGCATGCAGCTCTTTGATGAAAGTTAATATCTCGATTTTCTATTTTAGGATTTTGACTTACAAACTACAAGTAACAAAAACAGCTCTTTTACAGAACCAGTAACCCACTGAGCTATTTACATTATATGCCCTTATTTATCGACATGGTACACGTTCTAAGCAGCAGGCATATTAGCCGTCTGCGCTACCTTATGATGATTCAAAAATTCCACGAGACAAACCTCCGGTCTCTTTCCAGGCAAACGATTAATCACCAGAGTTATCTTTACATTTTAATTGCTGCCTGAAAATTGCTAGAGGCCAGGAATGGGGCAGCAGATGCTTTTAACCCCTCCCCTGCTGATGACGGAACCGCTCCGTCATCAGCTACAGTTGAGCTGTGCTGATGACGAAGCGGTTCCGTCATGGCCCGGCAGCCGCGGCGCTGATTTCGCGCCTGCGCGGCAGGTTTAATGAGCGGGGTGGGTCATGACGGAACCGCTCCGTCACCAGCACAACGCAACTGTAGCTGGTGTCGGAGCGGTTCTGTCACCAGCATGCGGCGGCCGCGCGGCCGCCCCGCCCCTTTAGCGCTGCGGCGGAATAGCCGCCGCAGCGAAAGGGTTAAAATGTTAATACCATAACAAAAAATGACGCTGCCACCCCAAGTCAGCGCCCGGTGCCGTGGCACTGATCGCACCGCCCTAGAGCCGGCCTTGTCAAATGTTGCCACGTATAAGAGAGGAGGGCACAAAACGGAGTTACATACGGGAGAGAGACAGAAGGAGACCTCAAGTGGAGAGCTATCAAGAGGGCACAAGGAAAGACTGGGAAGAGAAAGGAGAAAGGGAGGTGAAAAAAGGAGGAAAACAAATGTAGAACACTAGACTTCTGCTTAAGGAAAGTCCCAACACGCACACCGGCAAACAATTGCAATTCGGTGCTTTGCAATTCGGTGCTGAGAGAAGGCACATAAAGGGAGATTGTGCTTTAGACTGAAGCTTCTTTCACATCCACTACAGTGGTAGGGCCTCACCCCTGTATGTATTGTTTGATGCACGATCAGCGATCTCTTCTGACTACCCAGTGCGACAGAGGTTTTTGGCACTCCCCAATGACCTCCTTCTCCATGAATTCCCTCACCACCACCTCTAACAGTTTCCCTCATCTCTCAATAGCCTCTCTCTCACATGTTTCATTTGTTATATAGCATTCCCCATACCAGTGTAGAGTGTTAGAGCACTTTACATCACACTGGCCCTGCCTACCATAGCTGCCATATTCCTTTCCACCAACCTTCCAGACACTTCCACTCTACCGGGCTTGCACTAGCACCAGTGTCATAACAGGCCCCTGCAGCCCCCGTAGTGCAGGGGGGCCTGAGCTCCAGGAGGCTCCCTCAGAACCTTACCCTGGCCTGAGAGATCCTGACTGGCTCCAGGGGGGAGGGATCTCCCTTTACTTTGCAGGGGACCACCTCCAGTTTTGTTATGCCACTGACTAGCACAGACCCCACCCCTTCACAAAAGTAGTATTGGGGGTCGCACCTTCTCATATCTGGCTTCTAAAGCCTAGAACAACCTCCCTCAACACATCAGAGCTTCCACCTCCCTTCTTGAGTTCGTCAAGGAGCTGAAGACCTGGCTCTTCGAGTACGCCTGCTGGGGTAGGCCTCGCGCACCTACCTCAAGCGCCTGGATACCCTTACGGGTGATTAGCATGCGAAAAATACACAGATCACATAACCAGTAATAAAAGGAGCTTTGTGACAAAAACAGTAACTCACTGAGCTATCTGCATAAAATACAATTCTTTCAACGGCCTGATACACATTCTATGAAGCAGGCATTTTAACCCTCTGTGCTATCAGTTAAAGGTGACACTAGATAAAACTATGATCTCTCTCCAGCAGGTACATTTATCACCAGTTTTCTGCTAGAAAATTGCCGGACACTCTGCACAGGTGCTTCTAATCATGTGAGAAATTTTAAAACACAGCGCCCATTGAACTCAGCGCCCGGTGCGGTGGGACCGGTCACACCACCCTAACACTGGATCTGGTTGGTGAAGCCTGTTTGGAATCATGTCAGACTTCATTCTACACTGTTCAGTTGTTGCCTTTCCATAGGAGCTGAGTTCGCGATTGTGTGGGTGGTTTGTTTTGTGGTGTAGGTCTTCTATAACAGAAAATATCAGAAGGAAGTGGTTGATTAGGTGGCCAACTCTGTTCCTTTACGGTGGCACTTGGCCCAGTATCCCTGTTCCCATGCCTTGTGTCCCTGCATCTCCAGAGCTCTCACGGTACTCGGTTCCATGCACAAGTAGCTCATCCATTGGTGTCTTTTTCGTTGCATGCTGGGATTTATAGTCCTTTTTTAATCCACCATAAACCCAGAACTAGATGTCCCAGAATGGAATGGATGAGCTGTTACACATTGGAAAGGGGAACTTGAGAGCTCTCGGTTTCCTTTTCAGCGAATTGGAATGATGGCTTTCTGGGTCCATGGTCGCTGTTCCTACGGGCTCTCCAGTCTCACGCTCCCCGGGTCTTTAGTATGGGCAGTGGTCCAGAATGGTCTGGGTCATAACCGCAAGGTGCAGAGTACAGGTTTCAGAGTTGATCACTCAGTTGCTGACAGCTCTTGAGGTGCAAGCGAGCAGTTGTAGCCATTAATGCCGGTTTTGGTCGACACGGATGATAAGGCATTTTTGTTATATTGAGCAACGCAGGCAGGAGTCAAGAGAGAGCATCCATTGTAGGAATCAGGAACTGGGTAGCACCTGCTTGTTGAATGACCCTCATCACCTAATGTCTGCTGCTAACTATACCCTTTTACTCTAAGCCAACCCGGCATATCGTTGATGGCCACTGTTGAGCTAGGGAGATTGTCATTGGATTTATTTAGCGCTTACAACCCCTGACGAGGAGTCAAAGCTCTTACGGCATGTATCACGCTACTCCGGGACCCAAGGTTAGTGGTTATTGTTGGTTATTGTGAATTGTAATGTGCTCTCAAGATAAATTGCATCCATGTAATCCAGTCACTGTGTTCTGTATTAATACCAGGAAAGTGTGATCATTAGTGGGGGCTGTGGTTACTGGTGAATGCTTAGTGGGATAGATAGGCTGGCAGTGATGAGTTAATGTTAGATTACCGGGGTAGGGATTTAAAGAGGGGAGGCAGCCAATTACAGAAATACAATCAGAAGGATTGAGGAAGACAGGCAAGAGACTGAGAGAAGACTATTAGTTAATTAAACTACTATTCTCAGAAATAGAAAGTATGCAGAGGATGGAAGCCAAGAAGTAGGTCCCTCTGAAGAAAGAAAGGAAAGGAATCCAGCGACAGTAAACTAATGCCTTTTTCATGCAGTGTTTAGGAGTATAGTGGGAGAAGGCTTTCTGAGTCAGCAAGTATTCGGAGAATGTAAGTTGTAGCGGGTAAAATTATACATAGTGTTCTATATCCAGGGTAGACCACTTAAACGGGATTGCAAGGGTACACATCACTCAAACATTAAGAGCCCTAGATATTGCAAAAGGTGTGATGCTCATCTAAATTGCCCCCGAACCGAGTTTGTGCTGTATAAAATTGTAAAATAAAATTAGTATGCTGTATAATGCTCTCTTTCATGCACGCTTGGAGAGGGTGTGGCGTAACGGTCAGAGCTCTGAATTTGTTGCCGGGGACAAGGCTCGAGTCCTGGCGACGACCCAGCATTCTGTGACTCCAGGCAAACCACTGTATCTGCTCATGCCTACAAAACCGATGTGTTCCTGTGCAATGCAACCAGTGCCCAGACAAAGTGCTCCAACACCCGTGAGTCGAGCTCGTGCTATGCAATAAGAAATACAAAGGGAGGCTGTCTGAGCCCACTGCTGTGCAGAGGTGGGGCCGGA